>NC_057739.1:16963046-16999179 GCF_004010195.1 Chiloscyllium plagiosum | reverse complement strand
GGAACAGGAGAATCGACGTTTCGGGCATAAGCCCTTCTTCAGGAATGCACGAAACGTCGATTCTCCTGTTCCCTGGATGCTGCCTGACCTGCTGCGCTTTTCCAGCAACACATTTCCAGCTCTGATCTCCAGCATCTGCAGACCTCACTTTCTCCTCAGAGACACGATCTGCCCTTGACGAAACCATGTTGACTATCTGAAATCAAATTGTCGTTTGCTAGATGATTATAAATCTTATCTCTTATAATCCTTTCCAAAACCTTTCCTATAACAGAAGTAATGTTCACTGGTTGATAATTACCTGGGTCATCTCTACTGCCCTTCTTGAACAAGGGCACAATATCTGCAATCTTCCAGTCCTCTGGTACCAAACCTGTAGACAATGATGACTCAAATATCAAAGCCAAATGCTCTACTATCTCCTCCCTAGCTTCCCAGAGAATCCTCAGATAAATCCCATCTGGCCCAGGGGATGTGTCTACTTTAACTCCTTCGAGAATTGATAACACCTGTTCGTAACTAACCTCAATCCTTTCAAGATTAACATCTCGTACCTCATTATTCTCCTCTACAATATTCTCCTTTTCCTGAGTGAACACCGATGCGAAATGTTCGTTTAGTACCTCTCCAATCTCCACAGGGTCCACACTCAACTTCCCACTTCTGTCTTTGATTGGCCCTATTCCTACCCTAATCGCCCTTTTATTCCTCACATACCTATAGAAAGCTTTAGGGTTCTCCTTTATTCTATTTGCTAAAGACTGCTTGTGTTCTCTCTTTGCTCTTCTTAACTCTCTCTTTAAATCCTTCCTAGCTGATCTGTAACTCTCCAACGCCTCATCTGAACCATCTTGCCTCATCAACACATAAGCTTCCTTCTTCTTCGTAACAAGAGATGCAATTTCTGTTGTAAACCACGGTACCCTTATCTTATCACTTCCTCCCTGCCTGACAGGGACATACCTATCAAAGACACACAATATCTGTTCCTTAAACCAGCTCCACATTTCCATTGTCTGCATCCCCTGCATTTTGCTACCCCATTCTCTGCATCCTAATTCTTGCCTAATCGCATTATAATTGCCCTTGCCCCAGTGATAACTCTTGACATGTGGCATGTACCTATCCCTTTCCATCGCTAAACTAAATGTAACTGAATTATGGTCACTCTCTCCAAAGTGCTCACCAATCAAACACCTGGCCTGGTTCATTACCAAACACCAGATCCAATGTGGCCTCCCCTCTTGTCAGACCCTCCTGTACACATTGTACAAAAACTGATCCATCCAACGTACTAGAGTTACAGCATTTCCAGTCAATGTTGGGGAAGTTGCGGCACGGTGGCACAGTGGTTAGCACTGTGGCCTCACAGCGCCAGAGACCTGGGTTCAATTCCTGCCTCAGGTGACTCTCTGTGTGGAGTTTGCACATTCTCCCCGTGTCTGCTTGGGGGTGCTCCGGTTTCCTCCCACAATCCAAAAATGTCCAGGTTAGGTGAATTGGCCATACTAAATTGCCCCTAGTGTTACGTGATGGGGTAAATGTAGGAGAATGGGTCTGGGTGGGTTGTGCTTTGGTGGGTCGGTGTAGAGTTGTTGGGCTGAAGGGCCTGTTTCCACATTGTAATCTAATCTGAAAAAAAAGTTAAAGTCCCCCATAATGATCACCCTATTCCTTTGACTCCTACTCAGAATAATTTTGCTAATCCTCTCTTCCACCTCCCTGGAACTCTGCGGAGGCCTATAAAAAACTCCAAGCAGTGTGACCTCTCCTCTCCTGTTTCTCACCTCAACCCACACTACCTCATTAGATGAGTCCTCATCAAAAGTTCTCTCAGCCACCATTATATTATCCTTGACTAACAAGGCCACGCCTCCCCCTCTTTTACCGCCTTGCCTGTTCTTAATGAAAGATCTATACCCTGGAACCTGAAACAGCCATTCCTCACCCTGCTCTCTCCATGTCTCCGAAATGGCCACATCATCGAAGTTCCAGGTATCTAGCCATTTTGCAAGCTCACCTACCTTATTTTGGATACTTCTGGCGCTGAAGTAGACACACTTCAAGCAACTTCGCTGTCTGTCAGCACATTCCTGTGATCCTGAAATCCTGTCCCTGTCCTTCCTACTCTCATCCTCCTGTGCACTGCAACTACACCTCCGGTTGCTACCCCTCTGCTGAGCTCATTTAAACCAACCTGAATAGCACCAGCAAATTTCCCACCCAGGATATTAGTACCCCTCTGGTTCAAGTGAGGACCGTCTTGTTTGTACAAGTTCCACCTTCCCCAGAATGAGCCCCAATTATCCAAGTACCTGAAACCCTCCCTCCTGCACCATCCTTGCAGCCACGTGTTCAGCTGATATCTCTCCCTATTCCTTGCCTCGCTATCACGTGACACGGGCAACAAACCAGAGATAACAACTTTGTTTGTTCTAGCTCTCAGCTTCCACCCTAGCTCCCTGAAATCCTGCCTTACATCCCTATCCCTCTTTCTACCTATGTCGTTGGTACCTACATGGACAACTTCAATCAGGGAGTTCATTATATCCACTTTGTCGACCTTGGTACAATCACTACAGATATCATCTTTCCCAAAAATTAGATTGAAGGTGGCTCAAGTCCATCATTTCCTGTAATTTTTCTTCTACATCACTCTCAGGATGTGGGCATCTCTAGCTAGGTCAGCATTTCTCGCCCATCCGTAAGTGCTCAGAGGGCAGTTAAGAGTTAACCACATTGCTGTGACTCTGGAGTCAAGTGTGGCCAGACCAGGTAAGGATGATGGATTTCTTTCCCTGAAGGACATTAGTGAACAAGCTGGACTTTTCCCATACTTTCATAGAATTTTATGAAATGATTAACAGCATAGAAGTAGATTTGTCAATTCAGTGCTGTCTTCAAGATTGCATTTTAGAGGAGCATCTCAACAAGGGCTCCTTTGGTGAAGAATGAAATTATTCGCCTGAGCTTCTGGATTTCAAAATTCTTTTTCATTTGTTTAGAGTCCTTGGGTTGCTGCCTGTACTGAAGTAATAAGGAGAGTGAATGCTGAGAGTATTGCTATCATTTCTCCACATAATTTATGGTAGCCTTAGAAAGAATGTAAAAATTGACTCACATAATTTACTCATACCAAAGCAACCATGGATGAAGTAAACATGAAAAGTCAGATTTCCAACATGCATCTTAGATATTTAACCTGCAACTACACCTCCGGTGGATGAGTGTGGTGGATGAGCCACCAGTTATTGAATGGCAATAAATGCCAGTTATTTTCTGCAATGGATGGCTGAGCTGTAAGTCAATTTCACACATGACCTATATAGAAACTCCCCCCAAAGAATGTAGAATGCGCTGCATTCACTTACTCTTCGAAGAGAAACGTTAGTTCAGGAGGCAGCAAAATATTAGTAAATATTGCAATAGAGACAGCTGAGATTAGGCAGAGGAGATTTGATTATGCTAAACGCTGTAAGATATTCAGAAACATTGCTGCAGGTTTAGGTAATGCCCTGTCAATCAACAAAAAATCTGCCAGCTGTTTCTGGATTAACACTGTTGCCCAATTCTTCATCTGGTAGACCTTCTCGGCCAAGACTTAAGGCTGTCTTCTCATTGAAGATATATCCTCTCTGGATAGCAAGACAATGCAATAATCTTTGAAATATTGCCAGGTCAGTTTCTGTTCAGGATGACAATTTATGTTTGACAAAACAGGAAATAGGTGCAAGCTTCACTTTTTCCATTCAGTGTTTTCTACCGTTCCTTATTTGTGCCAATACCCAGGGACCTGGGGTAAACATTCTGCTACTCCTTCAATAACTGATGTTACAGTGGACTCTGAAGGTACTTGAGTTTCTTCCAGGGTAGTATGCATTGTTTGCATTGATTTGTATATTCTGCTCCTGCACCCACATTGATGAAATAATAGAAAGCAAAAGAGAAAATGCTGGAAAATCTCAACAGGTCTGGCAGCATCTGTAAAGAGCTGACTTTTCGAGTCTAACTGACCCTTTGATAAAGGTCTAACGATCATTAACCAATCTTCACCCTTTAAATTTGTTAAATGCTGTGAATATGGTGTCAAAAAGGGATTTCCCTTGACAAGAAGGCTTTGATATTTGCTCTATCCATTACCTGACAGAGGAAATAACTGTAAGTAATGGTCTTTGGTAGGACCCAGTTGTGTGAAAGCCATAAATCATGATTCTCTTCAATGGCTTGCCTCTGTTTTTTAAGACCATAAGAGAGCTGTCTGGTAGTTTGAATAGAATCATAGTATCTCTACAGTGTGGAAACAGGTCATCCCACCCAGACCTACCCCATCCCTGTAACCTGCATTTCCATTGGTTAATCCACCTAGTCTGCACATCCCTCGACACTATGGGCAGTTTAGCATGGCCAATCCACCCAACCTATACATCAGAGGACTGTAAGAGGAAATCAGAGCACCTGGGGGGAACTCACACAGACACAGGGAGAATTTACAAACTCCACACAGACAGTCACACAAGGATAGAATCGAACCCGGTTACCTAATGATGAGAAGCAGCAGTGCTAACCTCAGTGCCATAAAGTTAGGACCCTCAGATATATCCAAATAATCAAAATATGTCTGAACACTTGGTCACTAGGATTAGGCCAAGGAGGCACCAGATATCTGAAATGAAACTACAGCCAAACATTTCCCCTTCTCCTGAGTTCCTTCCTGAACTATCTCCCAAAACCATCACTGACATTGGAAGACCTGAAAGAATGTTGATGCTAAGCACATCTTTTACTAATGAGGTAGCTGTTCTGAACACCAGAACTGTTGCTAAATTTATCCATGGATCTCTGTTTATGACTGCCAGCTAGCACTAATTGTTACTGTTTGACAGCCAGGTTGTCAATCTGACCAATTGACTGACGCATATGTTACATTATTACACAAATTAGCTAATAATATCGATAGGGTCTCCACATCTGGATTCTTTACCCAGAATCCCCATACCCTCTAGCATACTTGTTCAGATCAATTGTGCGAAATTCCCACATTTGGCAACTGCTTTGGTTATTACCACTTGTTTACTGCATTTTGAGAAGCTTGTTCATTATCAATTGTTGTTTATTGTGCAGGACCTTATGAAGGGTTTGTTTTATCGTTTAACCTCATTTAACTGGGTAATGAATCACTTACCATCTTTTCTGAAAATCAGTTTAAAAGAAAGTCATGGTATTTGCCATTTACTTGACTCAATCAATTTTCGGAGAAAGTGAGGACTGCAGATGCTGGAGATCAGAGTTGAGAGTGTGGTGTTGGAAAAGCACAGCAGGTCAGTCAGCATCCGAGGAGCAGGAGAAACAATGGGCAAAAGCCCTTCATCAGGAATAAAGCTTGATTATTGTTGCTGATCTGAATCTACTTACCTTTGTTTTACCTCTTTGTTTATTCTTCTCACAGCAATGAGATTTCCCAGGCCAATTTTACCTCCAGAGAGGGCAAAATGACTGCAATGGAGAGTCCAAATGCTGGTCTCTAAAGGACGTTCCCTCGTTTGAAAAGCATGCATTTCCCAGAACTGGCTGTTTCCTGTCATTTACTTAAATTTGCATTCTGATGCAGTCATTTTGATGCATTGGTAGCAAAATTCTATGCCAGTTTCAGTGAAAATATGTGGAAGCCCCTCAGACCCAGAAAGAAAATTACACCTGATTATACACTGCTTCTCCACCGTTTGGAACATTTCTGACATCTCTTAGAGGGACAATAACTTTGCCAAGTTCGGGTGTAAGCCAGGAAATAATTATGCCACAAGTTTCCACTGGTCTGGCTTAATGTGGACCTAACCTGTGTCCAGATAGCAGCATATTGTATGACTTGAGGTGTCTCTCCCAATGAGGAAAAATAGACCTCATTATCATAGTTCAGACTAATTACGCCTGTGGACCACCACAGACTTTATTGCACCAATTGTATCAAATTACATTTTTGTCAAAATCCACATCCAAAACAACGTTATACTTCTTTTATTAATTGATTGTGTTCATTTCTACATGCATGTTAAGCTAATAGGTCTTGAGTTAACATTAGAGTAAAATACTGCGGATGTTGGAAACCTGAAATATGAAGAGACAGTACTGGATAAACTCAGCAGACCTTTGAATAGACCTCACAAATGTTAATACTGATCTTTCTCTTTTTGCACTGTCTCTGTGGCTGTAACATTGTATTCTGCTCTGCTACCCTGATGCATTCTGTATGGTGCGATCTCCCTGTATAGCATGCAAAACAACACTTTTCACAATATCTCGGTGCACATGACAACAATAAATCAAACAACCAAAAATTGTATCAAGCAACAAACAAATGGGTCTGGCATCATCTGTGGAGAAACGTTATTGTGGCATGTCTTGTGGTCGGTGTACCTTCCAGAGACATGCTCATGATACCATCACCACAGCATAGAATGAGACCTGAGGATATAAAGCTCTCACACACCATCTTACCCAGGGATTGCCTGAAGTGTGATACTGCTTATGTCATGCTGCTCCGTCATAACTGAATTGCTTAAAGTCAGCCCAGAAAACTATGTGACCATGAATGTATTATTTGTACACAATGTTTAGCCATAATATTGGAGTTTTCAATACCACAACAACCATGCCCAATTTCTCATACAGTGGGACAAGCACGTGCATTGTCATATCAGTTTAAATACTCTCTCGGAGGCAAAACTACACCAGTGTTAACATTCTGAGTCCAGTATAAATCTTCCATGGAACTAAAGAGAGAACTCTCAGTTCTGAAGAAGAGTCATAGTGGACTTGAAATGTTAACTCTGTTGTTTTCTCCACAGATGCTCCCAGATCCATTGACTTTCTCCAACACTTTCTGGTTTTATGCCTGGAGTTAACTTAAATTTGGCTTATTCCTGGAAATTTAATGGTAACCTTTTGATTCACAGAAAGATCTTATCAAGATTTCTTCCACATTTTTCTCTGATTTCCCTCACTATTCTAACTTACGCAGCACATGGGCCCAGAGCCACTTCAAGTTGTAACAGCTGTTTAGTGATAGGAACATTGATAAGACTTCACATAACAAACATGAAATCTGCTCTTTCCAAAGAGTTTCTTAGTGAAGCAGATTGTAATTTGCAGCTCTGCTTAGAGTGAAAAGCTTCACATTAAGCCAAAGTAGAATGGTAATAAAGAAATTTGCTAATAAACTGCAATTAATTAAAATAAAATCGGCGTAAGCATTCACATCATTGTGTCAGCTAAAGTGTTGCAGACAGGACGGGACCTACAGCAAACAGAGTCAACTTTACAGGAACCACTCTTGATAAAACAGGATTATCTCTACAGAAAAATGCAGATTGTAACATAACACAAATTGTATATATAAAATCAATCCCACTGTGGTCTCTAGCTGGAGAGGGCAATTACCCAATCATCTCCATACTGGCCAAGACTGACTGCATGGCTGCTTCAAATCAAGAGGGAAGATTGAATGCTCCCTGTGAGGTGCCACACTTATAAGTTAAAGGTTATCACTTGTAGGTGTAAATAGGAAGGTGTGTCCACCATGTAACAGATCACATGATGATGGAAGTAATTATACAGAATATAAATATATATATTTAGAAATATATAAATAATTCTATAGACCTTATGGTAAACCTTAGTGCACATAGCTATTAAAATGTGAATAAACTACTCCCTTGGGAAGACCATCTCAATAAGGGAGTGCAACAAATCTCCTTCAGGAGTGCCCACACAGCAGAGTTCACAGAAGACACAAGTTGTGAAGAATTGTTGTTATCATGTTGCAGATCTATTTCTAGTCAAAAACTAGCAATCTTGTACTTCATTTGCAGGATATAAGTGTTGCTGGCAAAGCAAGCTGGCATGACCAGCATTTATTGACCATCGAAAATTGACCTTGACTCCCCTGATCCCACATTCAGCCTCAGTGACAACACATGTTATGATCTGAATTTTAGTCTTTAAAGCATAGGCCAGGGAGGTAGATCTGGAAGTGGGAATTGTTGGCATGCAGAAGCAGATGGTGGCACAGCAACAGTCCAATGCTGTGGCGAGGGATGGGCCCCAAGAGGCTGACCTAGGCACCACCTGACAATGAGGCAGGTGTTGGCACCATTTTCAAAGGCCTGCTAGGCTTGCATTCAGTTCTGCCTTAAAAATTGCAAATAGTACAGCAGCCATATTGAGAAGCAACATGCTCCACAGTTAGCCTGAGAAAACTGAGGCTTGACCATTTTTCCATGGAGAAACCTGAGGGCAGACCACTGCTGACTGTCGAACCAAAGATTGCAGTTCAACCAATCAGTGTGTGCTGTAAAATGGAGAATGAAGCAATGGTTATGATATGAAGGAGGTAACATTCTGACAAAAGATGGATGAGTCTTCAATTTGAAAGTGAATGGTGGCTGCCATTTTGCACATAAGGATTAGGTTGTTCTGTGCTTTCCTTCCATCTCTCAAAATGTTCTTTGCATCCAATGCAACTTGCTCAATATTCCATGCCACCCACTCACCTGCATCCCCCAGATACAAGGCATCCTCATTCTCTTGTACAAGATTGTTCACAGCACAGTAGCTAATGAGGATACAGGAAGCTTGCACCCAAGGGCAGATCTCCATTAAATTGATTTGAGCAACAGAAAACTTCTCCTCCTCTGTCTCGTAAAAGGTGACTCCTAATTTTGAAGCACTGCACCCTTATTCTGGACTCACCTGCAAAACAAAACATCCTTGCCATTTCCACCTTTGTGATCTTTAAGTCAATCCTCCCTCTTTTTAACGCACATGAAAATTAGTTCAGTTTAAACAGCCTTTCCTCATAAAACAATTGGTGCATTCCGCATTGGTTGTGTCACCATAATCTTAACAGACTAAAGGGGCTGCACTGCCATTGGAGAGAAACAAATGGTGGCAATTTAACCTGTCCTTTCCTCGCCTGAGGGCCATCAGACCTCAAGTGAGGAAAGAGGTAGAGAAGGAGAGTCCTTCATGGTAACCTCAAACCTGTGATGGGAATTGAACCCACACTGCAAACCAACAGTCCAGCCAACTGAGCTAAACCAATTCCTGCATTCTACCGATGAGTCTAATAAACCACCTCTGAACTACCTCCAACATATTTACATTCCTGCTTAAAGAAGGAGACTAAAATTGCATACTCTATTTGAGAAGTGGTCTCACCAATGCCATTTATAATTGAGGTATTACTCTTATGTTTAATTCCTTTCATAATGAAGGATGAAATTCTATTAGCCTTCTTAAGCATTGGAGGTTTCCTGTCACTGGTAGAAAACAGAACCAGCGGTCTATCACCGATATTCTTTTTCAAGATGTCCCATCTCAAGGCTACAATTCTGCTGCTCCACTCTCAACCATGTATGGAATGAGCTGAAAATGTGTTGCTGGTAAAGCACAGCAGGTCAGGCAGCATCCAAGGAACAGGAGAATCGATGTTTCAGGCATAAGCCCTTCATCAGGAATGCCTGATGAAGGGCTTATGCCCGAAACGTCGATTCTCCTGTTCCTTGGATGCTGCCTGACCTGCTGTGCTTTACCAGCAACACATTTTTAGCTCTGATCTCCAGCATCTGCAGACCTCACTTTCTCCTATGGAATGAGCTGCCAGAGGAAGTGGTGCAGGCTGGTACAGTCACAACATTTAAAACACATCTGGATGGCTACATGAATAGGAAGGGTTTGGAGAGATATGGGCCAAATGCTGGCAAGTGGGATCAGGTCAGATTGGGATATCTGGTCGGCATGGACAAGTTGGACCAAAGAATCTGTTTCCATGCTGTATGGCTCTATGGCTCTATGGCTTCTCCTGAGTGCTGTATTAAGCTATGCCCCAACTCTCATGGTGGCTCAGTGGTTAGCACTGCTGCCTCACAGCGCCAGGGACCCGGGTTCAATTCCCGCCTCGGGCAACTGTCTGTGTGGAGTTTGCACATTCTCCCCATGTCTGCCGTGCGTTTCCTCCCACAGTACAAAGATGTGCAGGTTCAGTGAGTTGGCCATGCTATTGCCCGTAGTGTTAGGTGGAGTGGGGGTAAGTTTCTCTTCGGAGGATCGGTGTGGACTTGCTGGGCTAAAGGCCCTGTTTTCACACTGTAGGTAATCTAATCTGCAACACAACTCCTTTGTTCATGTCTAGACCATGACTGCAATGAGCCATAGATTTGGTGGAAAAAAAAAACAAGTTTTCCTGGGCAGGTTATTGCTGAAGAAGTACTCTTAATGTGCTTCTTCTTCACTCAACCGATGTTTGAAAGTCAGCTGATCAGTCATTAATTAGCTAGATCGGATCTAGTAAAGGTATACCTGGGGCTTGAACCATTGTCTTAGGTTGATTTAAGTGTTGTTGTGTACTGAGACAACTTAGCTACAGACTACTTAGGACACAGAACCAAAAAAAAAGAACCGTAATTGAAAAGAATTTGACTTCCTTCTGAATTCAAGAGATGGCCAAGGTCTTTGAAAAACAGGATGACATCAGCATTGAAGAAAAGGATTATAAAACTCCTCTTCTCCATATCATTCACCAGCTAAATCTGCAGCAGCTTCTTTACAACAAACTATTTACAAACTTAATTTTATATAGTTAAAAATTACACAACACCAGGTTACAGTCCAACAGGTTGATTTAGAAGCACTAGCTTTCGGAGCGCTGCTCCATAATCAGGTGACTCCACAATCACCTTTTTAACTTTGTACACCCCAGTCCAACAATGGCGTCTCCAAATCATGATTTTATACAGGCAGTTGCAATGTTAACGTGACAGAGATTCATCACAGCAGAAATTTGCCAGGGAGGACGTACATACCTGTGTTTGCTGGTCAATATGGCAAAACAGGCAAAGATTATCAATTTAACAAAGCAATTTCAGCCAAGGGTATAGGCAGAGATATCTTCCTTACTGTCCTGTTTTGATATCATGACCATGATAACATGTTATGATTTGTCTATCTTAATTAGTTTGTACAGTTTTGGATTACTTGTTATTTTGGTTTGGCCCTCAGCATGTGACTCCTGTACCTGTCATGTAATTCCAGCCATTTGGTTTGTCTCCAGCACCACCTTATTTTAATTTTTTTGTAATTATCTCTCTGCCTCAATTAATTAGATTAAAGGTTATCCGCTTCACTTAATATTCAGCTGTTGACACTGTACTCACACCATCTAATCCTTTGGATCACCTGCAGAGACTTATTATTGACAATCCACACGCCACTTGTATGATCTTTTGATCTCGCTGCCTATAAATTCTGTGTCTGTATGCTTTTGTTCACTTCACCTGATGAAAGGATAGCTTGTGATTTCAAAGAAACCTGTTGGACTATAACCTGGTGTTGTGTGACCTCTGACCTTATCTATGCCAGTCCAACGCTGACAACTTCACATCAGAAGATTAAGTCACAATGGATCCATGGTGAGTTGATAAGTGGATCCAAAGTTGACTTGGTCATAGAAGACAGAAGGCAGTTGTGGAGGGGTGTGATTGTGACTGGAGATCTGTGACCAGTGGTATTCCACAAGGATGTGTGCTGGGACCGCTGTTGTTTGCAATTTATATAAATGATTTGGATAAAAATGTCTGTGGTCAGAGCAGCAAGTTTTCAGATGATACATAAATTGGTGAAGTTGTGGATAGTGAGGAGGGATGTCAAATGATACAGCTGGATATAGATCAGTTGGAAAATGGAACAGAGAAATGGCATATGATGCTCAATTTGGACAAGTCTGAGGTGATACATTTTGGGTCTCAAATGCAAAAGAAAAGTCTGCAGTAAATGGCAGGATCTTTAGGAGCATTGATATAGAGAGGGATCTTAGGTCCCAAGACCATAGCTCCCTATAAATGACAACACAAATGGATAAAGTGGTAAAGAAGGCATCCGGCATATTTGCCTTCATTGGTCGGGGCATTGAATATAGAAGTTAGTATTTCATGTTGCAGTTGTACAAGATTTTAATCAGGCCACATTTGGAATATTGTGCACAGTTGTGGTCACCGCACTAAATGTAGGATGTGGAGGCTTAGGACTGGCTGCAGAAAAGGTTTACTAGGATGTTGCCAAGATTGGAGTGTGTTAGCTATAAGGAACAGTTGGACAAACTTGGATTGCTTTTGGGTGAGAGCATCAGAGGTTGAGGAGCCACCTATAGGAGTATATACAAATATGAATGGCATAGCTAGGGTAGACAGTTTGAGTCTTTTTTTCCCAGGGTGAAAATGTCAAATACTAGGCAGCTTTGGTTTAAGGTAAGATGGGAACATTTTTACACCGAGGGTGGTAGGTGCCTGGAACATGCTGCAGAGGCGGTGGTAGAAACAAGTACAAGAGCATTTAAACAGACACAAAAACAGATAGAGAATACAGAGATGCAGACCACATGCAGACAGTTGGAATTAGTTTAGAATAGCACTGTGGTCAGCAGAGGCATGGTGAGCCAAAAGGCTAGTTCCTGTGTTGTACTGCAATCATTTGAGAAAGTCAGTAATGTCTTTTTCTATGTTCGGAACAACTGGTTTCATTTTGCAGCAGCGTTCTGAACATTGATATGAGATTGTCACTTGGGACATCAAAATGATGATTAACTTAATCGGTGTGTCAAGTTAACTTGGTGGCTCAGTGGTTAACACTGCTGCCTCATAGCGCCAGGGACCTTGGTGTGATTCTAGCCCCAGGTGACTGTTGGTGCAGAGTTTTCACTTTTCACCCCATGTCTGCATGGGTTTCTTCTGGGTGCTCCAGTTTCCTCCCACAGCCCAAAGATGTACAGGCTAAGTGGATTGGCCAAGCTAAATTGCCTATAGTGTCCAAGAATATAAGGTGAGGTGAGTTAGCTGTACTTAATGTTGGGTGACAGAAATAGAGAGGGGGTTTGAATGGGGTGCTTTTTGGACAGTTGTTGCTGACACAGTGGGCTAAATGGCCTCATTCTGCAATATAGGGATTCTACATAACTGTTGTTTATTGCTAACTTTATTAACAGTAGATCTCATCTCATTAATATTCCTATGCAACCGCTCACCTTGAGGAAACTAATGCCAAGAATCCCCGATATAAATGTCTGAGTGGGCTCTCATGACTCCAGCTTGCCATTCTACATTCAGAATTGCATCTTGGACACCCAGCAGCAGAATCTCAGGGTATACACTATGAACAATGGTCACATACACCCATGCCTAACAGATCGAGGAGTGACAGATGGAGTTTAATTTAGATAAATGTGAGGTGCTACATTTTGGAAAGGCAAGTACGGGCAGTACTTATATACATTATGGTACAATCCTGGGGAGTGTTGAACAAAGAGACCTTGGAGTGCAAGCTCATAGTTCCTTGAAAGTGGAGTCACAGGTAGACAAGGGACTGAAGAAGGAGTTTGGTATGCTTGATTTTCATGGTCAGTGCATTGACTATCGGAGTTAGGAGTTGAGAGGGTGATGCTGGAAATGAACAGCAGATCAGGCAGTATCGGAGGAGCAGGAGAGTCGACATTTCGGGGTATAATCCTTCACCAGGGTTTATGCCCAAACTGTCTATTCTCCTGCTCCTCAGATGCTGCCTGACCTGCTGTGCTTTTCTAGCATCACACTCTCGACTCTGATCTTCAGCATCTACAGTCCTCGCTTTCTCCTATAGGAGTTGGGAGATTACATTGCGGCTGTGTAGGACATTGGATTGGCCACTTTTTGAATACTGCATGCAATTCTAGCCTGCTTGCTCTAGGAAAGATGTTGTTAAACTTGAAAGGGTTCAGAAAGAATTTAAAAGGATGTTGCCGGCATTGGAGGATTTGAGCTGTAGGGAGAGGCTGAATAAGCTGGGATTATTTTGCCTGGAACATCAGCGACTGAAGGATTACTTTATAGAAGTTTATAAAATCATGAGGGGCATGGGTCGGATAAACAGTCAAGATCTTTCTCCCAGGGAAAGGGAATCCAAAGTTCGAGGGCATAGGTTTAGGTTGAGAGGGGAAAGATTTAAAAGAGACCTAAGTGTGGTGCGTGTATGGAATGAGCTACCAGAGGAAGTGTTGGAGTTTGTTATAATTACAACATTTAAAAGGCATCTGGATGCATGCATGAATAGGAAAGGTTTGGAGGGATATGGGCCAAATGCTGGTAAATGGTAATGGATTAATTTAGGATATTTGGTTGACATGGACAAGTTGGACCAAAGGGTCTGTTTCCACTTTGTACATCTCTGACTTTATGACTCTATGGCCTTGGCATCACATTGTTGCCAGCCGCTCTGCATCAGTGTGGAAGATCTCTGATCCACTTGGTTTGTATTGATCCATGGCCAGTCTGTGACTTGGGGTGCACTATTTCAGTAATACTGCTGCATTGACATTGCTTATTGGGACAGACACGTCACTCTCATTTGGACCAGGCTGAATTGGAGAGCCGTTCATTCCCTTACACGAAAGCTCACAGTGTCTTGCTTTTGTTTTGCATTTTTCCCCCTCAGCCAGAGTTACCAGACTCAGAGTAAATTTATTTTGCCTTGCCCCAGTGGGTATTTTACTGGACAATGAGGTGACATATATATGGGTAATGGATGGTTTTGGGAATTGACATTTTTGTTGGACTAACCATCAGTAAACTCTGAATCTAATATCAACCTTTAGGGTGCCTCTTGATTCCAAAGACAGAAAATATGCTTAATGTATTTAGGCCAAAGCCAAACAATCTTCAGTCCTAATAAGGGAAACACCCTTTAGTTCCAGCACAGCAAGATAAGTACAGCCTCTGATACCAGTCCAGGGGCTTGGATACAGTAAGTTAGTCACTTGGGGTGGTCAGAATCAGGATCCTCTCCTCTAAAATGGCAAGAAGCCAAATGATGGGTAATTCCCTCATTGTCTTGGGCCTTCCTGCCCTCTTGTGGGCTGTTTTCTCTTGGAATAAGAGAAAGAAAGGTATTAAGAGAGAGAAAAGTGAGTCACACAGCTGTTAATTTGGTGCAGGTGTGTGAAAGGTGGAGGCCATGCAGGGGGAGCAATATGAAGTCTGGTAAGAGAAGAGCAGAGGTAGGTTAGAGTCCCTACAGTGTGAAAGCAGGCCCTTCGGCCCAACAAGTCCATGCTGACCCTCCGAAGAGTAACTCAACCAGACCCATTTTCCACAGTATGGGCAATTTAGCTTTGCCAATCCATCTTTGGACTGTGGGAGGAAACCCATACAGACACAGGGAGAACGTGCAAGCTCCACACAGACAGTCACCCGAGGCTGGAATCGAACCTGGGATCCTGATGCTGTGAGGCAGCAATGCTAAACACTGAGCCACTGTGCTGCCCAAAGTGAACATTAAACAACGAGTCACAATGCTAACCCCCACTCCCTTTCTCTTAACTGCTTATTAGAGTAGATTCCCTACAGTGTGGAATCAGGCCCTTCAGCCCAACAAGTCCACACCGACCCTGCTAAGAGTAACCCGTCCAGACTCAATTTCCCTCTGACTAATTCACCTAACACTATGGGCAATTTAGCATGGCCAATTCGCCTGACCTGCACCTCTTTGTGACTGTGGGAGAAAACTAGAGCACCCGGAGGAAACCCACGCAAACACGGGGAGAATGTGCAAACTCCACACAGACAGTCGCCCGAGGCTGGAATCGAACCTGGGACCCTGGTGCTGTGAGGCAGTAATGCTAACCACTGAGCCACCATGCAATAGTGAGTGAGAGATGAAGTTGCAAACAGCAGTGAGAGTGGTAGCATATGAGTCTTGGAGGGAGGTGAGTACAGCAACAGAGATGGGAGTGAGACTGAGGGAGCAGACACAATATGATGAGCCTTATCTTGATGAACTAGACAAAGTCATTGATCTCCACTCTTCTACATTGCTGAGTAACCCTCCAGACAGTTGAGATCCAAGTGGTAACCTTGGCACTGGTCTGGTTGCACGGCTTCCTCAGCACCACCACATCTACCAGGACCTCCAAGTGCCAGCCCACAAGGAGGGTGCCAAATTCCCCTTATCTGGCTTGTCCAGCAGCTGTGTAGGACAGTTGAGGTCTGACGGTACTTACCCAGGTGCAAAACTCTTTTAAAATAGCACAGGCACCACAGATGCCAGTCTGATCCAGGTTATCAAGGTAGTGGAGAGTTCTTCTGTCTATGGTCAGTGGGAAAATTACACTTGCATAGAACAAGAAGGACACCATAGGGCTGGGACTGGTGTAATGAGGTCAGCCAGAAGAGACACATAGAATATGTGTTCCCTGCTTGGGCTGCTAATCTGGTCCAATCAGGGAACCCAGGCTGACATAAAAGGATGAATGTCAGGGATATTGGGACTCTGAATGTCTAAGTCAAAAAGTTTGGTGCTGGAATAGCATAGCAGGTCAGGCAGCATTCAAGGCGCTGGAGAATCGACGTTTCGGGCATAAGCCCTTCATCAGGAATGTCTAACTCAGTGAGAGGCAGTATTATAATCAATTGTGAATGATGGGTGATTGATGATGAGATGCCAGCCCCTGCAGAGTTATTTTCAGTCATTAGTTAAATGAGGCAGGCTTGGGATGATAGTGTGAGAAAACTCACTGAGCCTTGCAAACAGAAACCCTGCATGGAACTTAACAGAATTGACACTTTGCCAAAAAGATGCATGAGTCAGTCTCAAGCAGTTCCAAAGATCAGGTGGAACTAAAACAAAAGATAAAAAGTATTTTTACAAATGTTGAATTAAACAGAGCAAACGGCAAGGGAGGAGGATTGTAGATCGAGCTTTCAAACTCTTTGCCAAAGTAAATGAGTCAGTCTGTTACTTCAGGGCCCCTTTCTGAGGTGGCCCCTTTGGGTATTTTACTGGAAAGCTGTAACCTTTCTGTGACACATAGATAGGCAATGGATGGTTTGGGGAATTGGTCTTTTTGCTGTGCGAACATCAGTCTAAACTCTGAGCCTTATATCAACCTTCGGAGTGCCTCTTAATTCCAAAGGCAGCAAACATGCTCGGTGTGTTTACAATATAGTTCAGCCTTTAGGATAAAATAAAATATTTGCAAATTGATTTGTTTTTGAAAAAAAGCATGGAGGTTGAACAATATTGCAATGCAATACATAGCATAATATCAAAATTACATTCTGAGCTGTTCCATTAATCAGTTGTCTTGTTTAAATCTCCAGAACAGGCTTTACAAACACCAGCAGAAACCTCCCCTGATGGCCTGCTAGAGGAAGATACTACCTGTACTATCACTGAACTTAGACCAGAGAGTTATAGATTCTGTCACCACCAAAACCTGTGTTTCCAAAATATCAAGCTAGGAAAGCAATGGGGACCACGGAGGGTTCCAGTGCCTGATTGCTCTACTCTCGTTGAATTTGCAAAAATGAACATGCATACAACATAGAAAATAGAAGCAAAAACGGACCATTGGACCCCTCCAGGTTGCTCTGCCATTTAATCATGGCTGATCTGTTTATGTTTTGAATTTCATGTTTTCATCTCTACCTCTTCATTCCCTTGCCTAACCAGAATCTGTCTCCTTATCTCTGCCCCGAAAGGTGGACTCCTAATTTTAATACAATATCCCTAGTTCTGGACTGAGCCACATGAGGAAACATCTTTTTCACTTCCGCCTTGTCAAGTCCATTCAAGATCTTAGAAGCGTCCATCTCATTCCTCTATAGACCAGTGGAAGCAAGCCTCGCCTATATTGACAGCACCTGCAAATTTAACTCTTGTGCTGTTGATCCCCTCATCTAAGTTATTGATATAAATTGTAAATAGTTAATGCATCAGGTATCGACACTTGTGGGACTCCACTCATCGCATTCTGTCAATACTCATTTTCTCTGTTCTGTGCCAGCCAGACAATCTTCTATCCATGTTAATATATTACCACCTAAACTGTGAACTCTTTTTACCACAATAACTTAGAAGTGGCAACTTATCAAACGTCTTCTGGAAGCCCACATACAGTATGTCCACAGGGTCCGCTTTATCGCCAGTGTTTATACTCCCTCAAAGAACAGCAATAAATTGTTTAAACATGAATTAACTTTGGTGAAACCATGTTGACTCCTCCTGAATACTTTGGATTTCTCTAAATATACAGCTACAATCTCTTTAATGATCAATCCAAATCTCTCCCCCATGATAGACATCAAGCTAACTTGTCTATAGCTTCCAGTTTTCCACCACCCTCCATCTTGAATAGAGCATTATATTTACCGCTTTCCAGTCTGAATCAAAGGATGTGTGGAAAATTCATACCAATACACATTTTAGCTATTAGCCGCCTCTGTTCAGATCATTGAATAAAGCCCGTCTTGGCTCAGAGAATTGTCAGCCCACATTTCAATCAGTTAGCTGAGAACAATTATTTAATTGCTATAATTTCACTAAGTTTCTCATTCCAATCTACATCTTGATTTACAGTTAATACTGAAAAGTTTTTGTACCCTCAATAATGAAGACAGAAACAAAATATTTGTTCATTTCATCTGTTATTTCATTATTATCTGCTAATTTATATTGCTTTTTTATATATTTTATGAATTTTAAAATCAATTTGTGTACAATGTTAAAACCCAAGAAAAGAAAAGACCGTAACAATTTATTCTCTATCCTCTTTAGTCAGTCAAGAACCAATTCCAGTCAACTCCAATGAAGCTCTGATTCCTGTCTCTGGGTTCTTTTCTAACTTGGATCTCTAGTTACTGCTGACTGCCTACATTGGAATCACCATCTCTCCCATTCGTCTGTATCAGTAATGAAAAACTTAACACATGAAGAATAGCATTCCATAAGTGTAAATTAGATTCCCCCTCTCTTACTTCTAAACACCATTTGAGGACTCTGAGTCTATACTCAGAGTCAATGGTATTTAGAAGCATGGGGGGGATGTAATTTAAAATTACAGAATGCTGAATGGCCTGGACAAAGTGGATGTTGGGAAGATGTTTCCATGGTAGGAGAGTCTAGGACCTGAGGGCACAGCCTTAGAGTAAAGGAAAGACCTTTTAGAATGGAGATAAGGAGAAACTTCTTCAGCCAGAGACTGGTGAATCGATGGAATTCATTGACCCAGAAGCTGGGGAAGCCAGGTTATTGCATATATTTAAGACAGAGATAGGTAAGTTCTTGATTGTCAAGTGGATCAAGGGTTACAGGGAGAAAGGGGAAAAATGGTGTTGAGAAACTTATCAGTGTGGTGCTGGAAAAGCACAGCAGGTCAGGCAGCATATGGGGAGCAGGAGAATCGACATTTTGGGTATAACTATTCATCAGGACTTATGCCCAAAATGTCGATTCTCTTGCTCCTCAAATGTTGCCTGACCTGCTGTGCTTTTCCAGCACCGCACTCTCGACTCTGACCTCCAGTTCTAACTTTCTCCCTGAGAAACTTAGCCACCATGATTGAATTGCAGAGCAGACTTGATGGGCTGAATGGCCTAACTTCTGCTCCTTTGTCTTATGGTCTGATGGTTGCATACGGATTGCCTGTCACGGGGTCCTCAACGTGCCTGCTTCCCTAGATCAATATATGGATACAATGCCCACGACAATAGTCTGCCAACACTCATCACTCTGACTTCTTACATAAGAGAGGGCAACTAGAGCAAGGCGTGAAGGCTATCTCCATCTATGATGTCTTTGAAATTGCTCCATGCCAGGAAAGTGAACTGTAGAAAACACTTAAAAAGCAGCAATAAATAAAATGTGTATTACTAGACTAGAAACTTAACTTTACCACTAATCAGAGAAGGGTGTGCATTACAGATGCATTGCCAAATGTACAAAATGGACATGAATGGGTTTTTACTGAGTTTCTTTGTGTATATTAATATGTAACATATGTTCAGTTCATGACTTAAATGCCTCAATTTCGACAGAATATATCAGAGATTTAGAACTTTAGAGATTATTATTTGGTCGTAATGTATGGACTATTAATCTCTAATTTTACTGATTGTTTTAATATAGGGGCTTTTATTTTTTTTAAAAATAATAATTTGAAAGCAGGCAGTACACCCCACTATGTTTTAAAGTGGTTGCAGAGGTAATCTGACCTGCGGAAGAGGTCAAAAACCTCTGACGTGAATTACTAGTGCACATGGCTGTACAAATAGAGTGGCACAGTAGCTCAGTGGTTAGCACTGCTACCTCATAGCAGAAGGGACCCGGGTTCAATGCCTGCCTCGGGCAACTGTCTGTGTGGAGTTTGCATATTCTCCTTGTGTCTGTGTGGGCTTCCTCCCACAGTCCAAAGATGTGCAGGGTAGGTGAATTGGCCATACTAAATTGCCATAGCATGAATGGATTAGTCAGAGGCAAAACGTTGGGGAATGGGTCTGGGTGGTTTGCTGCTCAGAGGATTGGTGTGGACTTGTTGGGCCGAAGGGCCTGTTTCCATACTGTAGAGAACCTAATCTTAAAAAAAAGCAAAAATTCTACGCAGCATTTTACACTAACCTCTGTTTGGAGAATTTCAAAACAAACTTAAGTATAGGCAGCAACTTGGCTGCAGAAACTACTGAAGACTAAAGAAACCCAATGAAATCCATTACTGCAAAAAGGGACACTGAATACCCTCCTATTTTGATTGTCTTGGTCGATTTGATAATAAGGAAGTGAATCTCCTTCATTAATATGGATTGCCTCCATTGTGTGTCAATGGCCAGTTGTCATAAGATCAAAACCCCACTTTGAAAGAACTAACACTTGACACTTGACAGTTTGTTACAAAAGTCAGGAACATCAAGGAGATCTGCAGGATGGAATATTCAGCAGTTCTTCCGACAAACCTTTTTTCAGATCAGACTTTATTTCTGTTATGAGTTGAAATACATCACAGAGAATGTAGAATTTAAAAGGAGAAAGGAAATTCATGTGCTATTGCAACCACTCTGAAAATGGACTTTTAGCAATTTAAAGGAGATTGACTTTAGAAAGACTTACACTGGCCCCAAACTCACTGGAATTTCAGGAGCATTAAGTTTTAAATTCACCTACCTGCACCCCCCCCCCCCCCCCCGCCCCTTTGCATACCTGATATCCGCAATTCAAGATGAGTTTTGCTTTTAATTAATGTTTATACTTTTAACTGTATAAGTTTATAAAAACAAAATGAACTCTTCTAATTAAAGATATCTGGTTAGCTTCTTTCTTCACAGCATGACATGTGGCCAAGTCCATATTGAATTGAAAAGCACACCATTTTTTCAAAAATAAAACTTTGCTTATATGACCTCAAGAGTCACAGAGAAGAATTTTGTGAGCCCTCTGGAATTGATTGTAGCATTTTTGATATCTGCCGGAAAAGAGTGAACGTGGCTGAAATTCATTTTGGGTTATTTCTATAATGGCATGATATAGGATGAGGCATTTACTTTACGCCCTGTTTAACATTCAGTTCTATTGCAGCCAACAGAACAGAATATTGGTTTGGGGTCAGTCTGCTATCACCTGTTTTAACTGCTGTCCCAGCCAAGTATCCACCCCACTTTATTCCTATGCTAGTTTGTTGCCTGTTACTTTAACGGATGCATTGACTAGTTTAAAATGAAAGAGGTTCACATGGGCTTTAGAAGAGCAGACAATATAATATCATACAGATGTGCTGCTTGTGGAAATCGTCACCAATCATTTCCAGCCCATCCTGCAAAAATAACATTGACACATTTAAGCCTTAAGTTCCTTTTTTAAAATAATATGCAACTGTCATGAAGGAAAAAAAAACTGCCATCTCAGCCTCTTCAAATATTAGTCGTGAAATATTGCAAGTACTCCAAAGTTAACAAGAATGGAACCACACACCATAAAGTTAGCTCTGTGTGCTGTGAGTAATCATGGTTAGTATTCCCAAGTACCCTACACTTTAAGGTTAAAGTGATTCTGACATTACTATACAATTAATCTCTACTTCAGGCACCAGTGTTGGAATTGTTATAGTGCAAGAAATTCCACCACTATTTTGGTATACTAGAACAGATCCTTGGGATGACAGATTTTCAAAACTTTTATCTTTGCTTGCTTTCTGCAGTTGCTCATCTTATTTCAGTGCTCTCTGAATTTATGATAAACCCTATAAAATAAAAATAAACATGACCTGCATCACAATTCACTGCAATTTGGAAGACTCATTTGATTGAAAAGGACAGAGCCAGAGCTGGAATCACAACACAGTGAATGCTTTACCATTGTAGTCCAGTTTTTCCCTTAATCATCAGTGTGCAAGATTTAATCTTTTTCCTTGAATTTTTGCAATGGGTAGAAATCTGGATCAAGTCAGAGTTGAGATTCTATGAAAAACAGCAACAGTAATCTCAGCTGACTTTTTCATCAGCAACAAAGTGCTAATAAATACAATAGAGGTTTGTGGAATTACGAGAACTGAAGAGAATTACATAAAATATACAGCACGAAAACAGACCATTCAGTCCAGTCTGCTCTTGATTTACTGTGCTTCCTGAGTCTCCTCACATTCTATTTGCTTCATCATTGTCTTTAAGCACATCATTCGTTTTTGCTTTTCTCTAATGCACTCAGCTGGTCCTTCTTGACTACCTGTGGGAGTGAAGTTCACATTCCGAACACTCTCTGAGAAAAGAAATTTCTGTTTATTTCTCTACTGAATGAATTAATAATGATTTTGTTATTGTTATATAAGACAATGATTCTGAAAGAATTAAACTGATTGAAGCTAAGTCAAGCTCCACTTACTCCGATGATGTCACAGTCTTTGTGTGGAGAAGGAGGGGTCTAGCAGAACATCCCAATGGATCTAGATGTGCCATTGCTGGCTCCACATCATATTTGTAATTATGGTCAATACAACTTGTACCTTCTACTATCATGCAATGAATTAAATTTGTTGTTAGGACAAGTGCCCCTTCTCATTAGGTGTCAGTAGTGGTTTATGCTGTGCCACAGCTAATCAGATAAATCTCAGCTTCAGCATTGAAAGGAGGATTGGTGGGAGTACCCTATCCCAACCACAGACTGGTATCATAAAGCACTTATGATTCTTAATTTTGAATTCTCCTGGAAACTATAAATATTTTCTTCACACATACCCAATCCAACCCTTCTAAAGCCATCTCGAGGTGACCTCCAAGTCTCTCTTTTCTGAAGAAAGAAGGCAAAACCTCTTCATTTCCTTGCTAGTTTAGATTACTTACAGTGTGGAAACAGGCCCTTCAGCCGAACAAGTCCACACCAACCCGCCCCCCTACAGTTATCCCTTCACCTAATACTTTGGGTAATTTAGCATGGCCAATTCACCTGACCTGCACATCTTTGGACTATGGAGGAAACCGGAGCACCTGGAAGAAATCCACACAGACACAAGGAGAACGTGCAAACTCCACACAGTCAGTCGCCTGAGGCAGGAATTGAGTCTGGGTCTCTGGCGCTGTGAGGCAGCAATGCTAACCACTGTGCTACTGTGCTGCCCAAAGGTACCATTCTGGTACCTTCCTTGTAAACTCTTCTCTTTTTTTATGATTCTATGTTCTTTTTTATATCATGAGGACTAGACGTACACAGAAGCCTTGGTGCGTCTTTACTTCAGTCCCTTCAGAGATTGAACATAACTTGCCTGCTTTGAACTCAGATATAAGCAGTATACCTTTTAATATACTTAACTGTTGTCTTATGAATGCTGCTTCTTTTAATGATTTGTTCACCTGTATCCCTAGATCCCTTTGCAGTTTGACTCCATTCTATTTTCTTTTTAATTCTGAGGGGTTTATGATGTTTCTGTTTTTCCTATCAAATGCATTGCCTTACATTTATCAACATTAAAATATGTTTGAAAACATTCTAATGGCTTCCATATTATGTTGAACTATTTCTCAATATTAGCATTAACTCCTGAAATCATCTGCAAATTTTGATGTTGAGTTATTATTTCTAAATCATTGATATAAAATATGATGAAAAATCATGCTCACCCGTTCCAACACTCCATCAATCTACTCATTGCTCCAAATGTCCTCTTCAAACACTTTACTCTCCATTTAAATGCTTGTCCCTGATAGCACATAACCTACCTATTGTCTTGGATCTGCATTATGAAAAGTCTTTCTCATTTGTTCTTTCATACAGTTGCAATGATATTTGACTGTAATGTTTTACTTACAGATGAATTACATATTTATCAGATACTTAATTGTAAAGAAAGTAACAGTTAGCATTCATATCTCAACTTTTGTGAACTCGGGTTGCCCCAATGTTATGGAAAGATGTTATTAAACTGCAAAGAGTGCAGGAGAAATTTATGAGGATGTTGCCAGTACTCAGGGGTCTGAGTTATAAGGAGAGGTTGGACAAGCTAGGACTTTTTTCTTCAGAGCATAGGAGACTGAGAGGGACCTTACAGAAGAGTATAAGTTCATGACAGCCATCGATGGAGTGAATACACTCAGTCTTTTTCCCAGGGTTGGGGAATCGAGGATGAGAGGGCATTGTTTAAGGTTAGAGGGGAAGGGATAAAAGGAAATGTAAGAGGCAACTCTTTTACAAAAAGGATAATTTGCATCTGGTGGGTACATTAACAATATTTAAAGGTATTTGTCAAATATATGAATAAGAAATATTTAGAAGGATATGGACCAAGTGTAGGGAAATGGTGTTGGTGTAGAAGGACATTTTGGTCAGCATGATCCAGTTTGGGCCAAAGGGCATGTCTCCCTACTGTAGGAGTCTATGACTGTGACTCTATGACAATCTACTTGGCAGTCAGTGAAATAGTTTGAAATGTAGTCAATGTAGAAAGGGATTTAGCACAAAACCTGAACACAGCATTGTCTCACATACAGTAATGAAATAATGGATGGATCTTTGTTTAAGCTTCTTTTGTCTTCTTTCATGAGTTCTGAGCATTTGTGCCCATCTCAAATTGCTCTTGAGTGAGCGAGCTTCTTGAACCACTGCATTCCACCAAGTGAGGAGACACTCTCTGTTCTGTCAGGAAGAGTTCCAGGTTCTTGCCCAAAACAACAGTGAAGGAATGGTAATAGACCTCTAGCTTTACTTTGATATAGATTGGTAATGTTTCTTAATGGATGACTATTGACTCCCAGTTTGTCTTTAAAATAGCATTATAGAATATTTTACATCCATACTCTTCAGGTTCAGCCTATGTAAGAAGTTAAAAGCTTCCATTGGGAGGAAGTTTCAGTGGATATAGAAGATAAAAATGAGCATGGAATATGCCAGTAGTTGTTCATCTCATGCTCACCCCCCCAGTTTTTTTCTCCTACTCAGTTTTATTTCAAGACTTTGTGGGCAAAGGAAAATTTGAACTGAGAGCAGATTTCTGGTGGGAAACAGATCTAGGAAGCTCATTTCCTAGCTGTCGCTAACTAATAGGCAGTCTTTTCCAACCTTAACTTCCAGCCCCTCTTGTTTCCTGAATGGATGGACGGCAGGATGGTACAGGGCAACTTCCTGCTGTACCAGGCATCCGGCAGGTCTGGGTTTGGGAGGGAGTCAAATGTTGAAAAGGGGAAGGAAATATCAATCTCACAAATGACATGAAGGAGAAGTCCATGCTGATGTGCCCTCTCTGATCAAACTTCAAATATCATCGAGATCTTATTGACGTGAGAGGAGTCCAATTTACACTAATCAATCAACTACCTGTTCCTCCACAACCCACTCCTGCCCTGATGTCCCCACATCAGACACACATTTCAGAACCCAACCATTTACAATTACAGGAAACAAGCAACTGGGGCAAGCAACCCATTTGGTTTTAATTGGCTAATGGGTGGGTAGGATTAAATTAAATTATCTATGTAACTCACACAAGCAGTTTTTAGAAGACCCCAGAAAATGAACATCTGTAGGCCATTTGATCATCTCAGTTGTGTTTGTGTGTGATCTTCAACAGTCTGGAGCTAGATCCACACGTGATTGAGAACTTTGCATAGTTCTGATCAGTTCTGGTCTATCATCTAGGCAGCATCTTGTGACTTTTTAACTTTTTAACAATCTTTAAATGCCTTGTAAATTTTGACTAATATCTATTATTTAAAGCATTGCTGATCAGGTACACGATGACTGCCCACATACAACCTCAGCTGGTTGAAAACATGTATGTTATGCCTGCACCAATTTGGAAGCAACTTTCAAAAGTTTCAAGTCTGCAATGCAAAATACAGTTATTACCCATCCATTTTGTTGTGGACAATGTGTAAGTTTCAAAAATACATCTTGCAAAGAGTAATTGGATAACCATTTCCAAGTAGAAGAAATGCAGGGTCATGTGGAAAGGGGAGGAGAAATGGAGTTAGTTGGTCTGATAGGACAGGTACAGTGGGCCAATTCACTTCCTGCTAAGCAATATGATACAACCTGTGATTCTACACAAACATAATACTGAAGCCTTAGCTTTCCAAAGGAGTTTCACTAGTGAAAAGCTTGATAATAAATATTAAGGAATTTGAAGTTTGCACACCCATTGTTTCCTTTAGGAATGAAAGCCTCACCATTACGTATTGCACATTTAAAAGATTGGACTCTGTAGGTTTAACTGATTAGAACAAAAGCCCATTCCTGTTTTTGTCTAATGATTCAGAAGCATGAATTTTAAAGTAAGTTAAAGTCTTCAATAAATCACATGACTCTGTGATCCACTGTTCTCTTCCTTGGCAATGTTACTTGTAATAGAGTGACAGGACCAATGTTAATAACACCTGTTCATCCTTTTATATGTGTCAGTTGTGATTCAGAATAACAGTCGTTTATATTTAATGTTAAGATTTTGTGTTCAAGTTCCACTTCAGAGACTTGAGTACATAATTCAGGTTGACATTCCAAAACAGATCAGGTTTGAGAATGTTATGAGTGCCATTTTTTGGATGAGACCTTAATAAGTCCCCAGCTTCCCTGAGATTTGATTTCAAAAGATCCCTTGCAACTATCAAAACTCAGCTAACATCTAGATTTCAACAAAGATTGCACTTTCTCAATAATTCATTAGCTATGTAGCAGTTTGGAAACTCCTGAGGCTTTGCAAAACTCTCTATGAATGAAATATTTTAGTGAAATTTAGCTTTATCCAATTCACAAAGGCATTTGGACAAACTTGGCTTAAATGAGCCAGTGTAGAAAGTGTGGTGTTGGAAAAACACAGCATGTCAGTCAGCCTCCGAGGAGCAGGAAAATCAACTTTTCGAGCATAAGCTCTTCATCTTCAAGCTTCTGCTCAAAACGTCGACTCTCCTGCTCCTCGGATGCTGCCTGACCTGCTGTGCTTTTCCAGCACCGCACTCTCGACTCTGATCTCCAGCATCTGCAGTCCTCATTTTCTTCTCCTTCAATGAGCCAGTGGCTAGCAGTGAATCTTTTTTTGCCTAAAATAAAGATTTCATATTCTATATTTGGTCTTTTATTTTTCTTATACTCTGAGCAGGGGTGGAACCAGAAAAAATTGTGATACAGAAAGAGAACATGCAGTCCACAATGTCTACCAGACATCTAGCAGAGACAGTCCATTGCCCTTGTCTAAAGATAACTATCGCCATGCATTCTAATCCCACTTGCTGGTATCTTATCTGTAACTTTGCAGGTGACAATGCTTCAGGTGTGGATTCAAATGCCTTGTAAATGATTTGAGGATTTCTACCACAATGATCAAACTGAGCAGCAAATTTCAGACATTGGACACCCTGTAGGGTACATCCTGTTCCTCACGTCCCTACTAATCCTTCTATCAGTCACCATAAATCTGTGTCTTCTGGTAGTTGATCTATCCATGAGAGAAACAAGTCTTCACTGCCTACTCCATCTAGGTTCCATATTATTTTGTACACATCAATTAAAGTCACCCCCCACCTTCTGTTGAAAGGGGAACAACACTAACTTATCCAATTCTCCCCAGTGTTATAATCACCAATCCTTTGTAGCATTCATGTAAAGCTCCTCTGCAATCTCTCTCGAGTTTTATTCATCTCCTCTTTTTTGAAATGGGCTGTGACATGTCACTTTTCTTGTCTTCTTGTAGCTCAAGCTTTGTCTGTAAAGTCAGCTTTGAGAGATGCTTAATGATGCATGGAATAAAGACAATTGTCTCGGTGATTAATTTTTGTGTAAAAGTTTCTAATAGCCCGTTGAGAATAATTTATCATCTCAGCTTTATTGGAAACATGTCACAGCCATGAAACATCTTAGAAGAAGGAAAATAATCAATGTTATTGGCCTGGTAGAAACAGTATTTGGCCAGTACTTGATATTGGTAAAACCTGATTGGACACCAGTAGACTCTGGTCTGGTTCTGGACAATATGTGCCTGTCATATTCAGGTTCACTGTTAGCAGTTGGATAGAGCTGTCTCTGGTAGATGTCTGGTAAGCTGGTACTGCCAGCTCACACAGATAGAGTCATAGAGATGTACAGCATGGAAACAGACCCTTCGGTTGCAACTTTTCCATGCCGACCAGATATCCTAACCTAATCTAGTCCCATTTGCCAGTACTTGGTCCATATTTCTCTAAGCCCTTCCTATTCATATACACATCCAGATGCCTTTTAAATTGATGGCAAGCTTCCATACTAGAGGTTGCACCACACACCTTCATGATTTCAATTTAATCGATCCCCCATTGTGATTTTCTGCTTTACTTGCTTTTTAACATTGATGTGGATTTTAAAATCTACAAGTAAAACAAATTCAATAAAACGGGAGGCTCGACATGAGCTTAAGCTCGACTGAAGCAAAGCAAAGACATGGAGCTTACTCTTTAAAGTTACTCTTTGTTAAAAGTTAGCTCTTTAACTTTAAGAAACAGAGAAAGGACACATGAAAGTCTTTAGCAAGACACGCAGAAGTAAGAGAACACTGCAAAAGTGAAAACAAAAATAATGCACCTATGGTTATGAAAACAAACAATTGTAACCTGAAGAATTCCCAGACAACGAAGCACAGCAAATGTGAAAATCAATGACCTCTTCAAAAACACAAAGAATTTTTCACCCCCACACCAACAAATGTAAAACAAAACATGCACAGTGAGTGAAATTGCTGAAAAACAAATAATATTACAATCCTAAGCATCCTCTAATTCTGAGATGTTATCGGTTTTACATGGCAATTCAAGAACCAGGGGAATCCGTATCAGGATTTCAGAGTTCCGCATAGGTGACGTTTATTTTGTTCCTGTGCTTTTTCTCATCTGTAGCTGCTCACCTTCAACAGCTCCTCGCTGTCCCCTCCCCACTTAGCCCGAGCTGATCAGATGACGTGCGAAATGTGCTCTGTGGATACAGAAGACAAAAAAAAAATCAGAACAAGTGCAGTAAGCCTGCAGTACGAAATGGATACCGAGAAACAATATAAGAATCAGACATCAATCTGGATACCTCTCAAAGCATTCAGCTTTGCTGCTGGTATGCCTGGCTTTCAGAATTCAGCCCTTCTCTTCACAAACGATGGTCACAGCCAGCTGCAGATGGTGCCACATCTACACTCCTCTCCCTCACACACAGATACCCAAACACACAGACCCCATACTCTCATTCACAGACAAACACAGACCTCACTCTCTTACACACAGAGATACACAGACACACACAAATACCTCTCCCTCACACACAGATACACACAGACCCCTCTTCCTCACACACAGATACACAAACACACACAGACCCCTCTCCCTCACACAGGGATACATAGATACACACAGACCCCTGTCCCTCACACACAGATTCACAGACACACACAGACCCCACTCTCTCAGACACAGATACACAAACACACTCAGAGCCCACTCCCTCACACACAGATAAGCAGATACACGCAGACACACTCAGACCTCATTCTCTCATACACAAGTACAAGATAAAGACAGAACCCACTCTCTCACACACAGATACACATGCACACATAGACTCCACTCTCTCAGACACAGATGCACAGACACACTCAGACCTCACTCTCTCATACACAGATACACAGATAAACACAGAACCCATTCTCTGACTCACAGATACACATGCACACATAGACCCCACTTTCTCATACATATACAAAGATACCGCACTCAATTACATATGCACCAACACATCTTTCCCTCAGACACAAACACACAAAATCCCTCTCACTTATCTCCCTTACACAAATATGTCGATTCCTCTCTCTTAAGCATGTATACAGATCCCTCTCTCACTAACAGATCCCTCTGCCTCTCTCTCTCTTACAAACACACAACACACACACCGACCCCTTTCCCACACATACATGCTCACACCTCTCTTCGACACATACCGGCCAACCCTCTCCCTCTCACATACATGACAATTCCCCCTGACATACACAGGCACGCACAGCACCAGCAGTGAAACAGCAGTTGGAATTCTTCCAGCCCATACTCCCCTGTATTAGACCACAGGTGTATAACTATTGTGTGGCCAGACCACTCAGACAGGATTATTTTGATATACAGTGATGTTGATCATTAAAGTAATCATTTGAATCTTTAAAATGTAACAAAATTATTCATCCTTTTATCCCCACAATAAAAACACAGTTCTTGTGTTCCTTGGCTTATCTTTTTCTTGTCTTAATTGCTGATAGCATCCAGCAGATATGTCTGAACCACTACAAACAATATGTTAAAGATCTCTGTCTTAACCCTGTATAGGAGCCACTTAGGAATTCAAGTTCTGAGCCAATGGTTAAAATGGCATTTTGTTCAGTAGGCCCTTATGTTTACTCCTTATGAACACAACTACTTTATTGGCAGTCTAATGTAGTGCAAATGGTATGTGCATGCACACATGAAGTGAAAATAGTTAGCCTGAGGTAATACAACATTTTTATAGCAAGCCATTCAAAAGGAATCATCTGAATTTATTGTGATGTGTTTTTCCAAGAACATTTTGTTGAAAGCTTAATTTGCACTTGAAAGAATCCCATTCTCCCTGGTCATTCACCAGTCAATCCAGTTATGTAAAGTTTCACTGTGCCCAATTACGATGCAGTCATTTGCCTATTCATTCTTAGTTGCTATTGCCAGAGCAGAGCATAAAATCATGTTGCACAATCACGGGATTGCGACGGTGCAAAAGGAGGCCATTCTATTGCCCTCGTGCCAATCTCCAGCCTTCAGTCTATATCCACACATAACATTTCTCCAAAAAATCCAATGCCCTCTTGAAAGCCTCAGTTGAATCTGCCACCACCACATTTTCATGCAGTGCGTTCTGCTGACTGCTCACTGATTTGATGCTAACAAAGCAGCCAATATACCACCAATAGTAGTTAATCCCTAAAATATCCCTAACAAGTCCACAAAATGTCCTTGCAGTTAAACTTAATTCATCATAGGTAGAAAAGAAGTACACGAGTCAAGTGCCAAGGAATTGGAAAGAAGAAGGCTAAGAGGGGATTTGATAGAGACATACAAGATGATCAGAGGATTAGATAGGATAGGCAGTGAAAGTCTTTTTCCTAGGATGATGATATTAGCTTGTACGAGGGGGCACAACTACAAATTGAGGGGTGACAGATTTAAGACAGGTGTCAGAGGCAGTTTTTTACTCAGAGAGTGGTAAGGGCATGGAATGCTCTATCTGCCAATGTAGTTAACTCAGCCACATTAGGGAGATTTAAACAATCCTTGGATTAGCACAAGGATGATGATGGGATACTGTAGGGGGACGAGCTGAGAATAGTTCACAGGTTGGCGCAAAATTGAAGACGAAAGGGCCTGTTCTGCACTGTATTGTTTTATGTTCTTTGTTCTATGAATATGTGTCTCAAAACTGTACAACTTCAGTTCTATCATTTCTCATTCATGAAAGTTATGGTTAAATGTACACAGATCTTTTTTTCTTTCACACAACACAGATACTATTGGCTCTGCCAGCATTTATTTACTATCCTTAATTGCCCTTGAGAAGGTTATGGTGACCTGCTGCAGTCCTGTGAGAAAACAATTGTAGCAAGTCCCTGGAGAGCAAATACAGAATTTCCAAAATAATCATGAGATTCTGGAATGCTATTCTGTAAGGCAACTTAAGTGAAGCATGAAAAGTTATGGGGTGGATTTTCCAATGAATAACAATCATATGCAGATTATTATTCAATTGCTTCTCTCCTGCTTTGTATGCAATGAAAGAGTTCCACATTTCTAACAGAAGATTCTGATTAGGCCTCTTTCTGAAATGCAGATCCATAAAAGTCCCTCAAGAGAACTGATTAAAGTTAGACATGCAACAGGAATTAAGCAAGAATAGGGTCAAGGAAAATGGGTGGAGCAATTAAAACAAATGTCTGTGAGAGGACAGAAGGCTAGAAGAATGCATAACCATTGAATATATTTAAGGTGTGATTGATTGTGTTTTTGGAGAAAAAGGGATATAAGGATTGGATAGGAAACAGGAGTTAAAGTTCATATACAAATAATCAGTTGGCTGTTGGGAGTTTTTGGACTACCTAAGCAACTTTTAACCTCAGATACATAATAGTCAAAGTCAATTTAATGTAGGAAAAAAAATTACTGCAGATGCTGGAATCACTACTGAAAAATAATGCTGGAGATCACAACGGGTCAGGCAGCAACCATGGACACAGAACAAGCTAACGTTTTGAGTCTAGGTTACTCTTCATCAGATCTGATCTCCCTCTCTCCCAAAACGAAAAGGACATTACAAAAGCTTTCTTGAAGCTGAGAAAAAAATATTGGTTAAATCTATAATAGGTTGTGCTTTACAATTTTCTATTAGAATCATAGAGTCATAGAGATGTACAGCATGGAAACAGACCATTCGGTCCAACCCATCCATGCCGATCAGATATCCCAACCCAATCTAGACCCACGTCCCAGCACCCTGCCCATATCTCTCCAAACCCTCCAATTCATATACCCATCCAAATACCTCTTAAATGTTGCAGTTGTACCTGCCTCCACCACTTCGTCTGGCAGCTCATTCCATACACGTACCACCCTCTGTGTGAAAAAGTTGCCCATTAGGTCTCTTTTATATCTTTCCCCTCTCACCCTAAACCTATGCCCTCTAGTTCTGGACTCTTCCACCCCAGGGAAAAGACTTTGTCTATTTATCCTATCCATGCCCCTCATCCATGCCCTGGTCTAGCAGTATCTGTGGAGAGAAATCTGAGTTAACTGTTGGGATCCAGTGATCCTTCTTCAGAACTGATGGTAGCTAGGGAAAGGTTGGTTTTATGTAGAAAATAGGGTGGAGGGAGGGTGTAAGAAGTAAATGATGAATGGAGGTGGAGCCCAAAGAGAGAGGAGAACAGTTGGAAAGACAAAGGACAGGATAATGGTCTGTCTACTAGAAAGAAAAGTTCATTGACCTTTTCTCAGAACTAGTTTCCATTTCCCTTTTTAGTGATAATATTTGTTGGATAAATATTGACTGGAGAATCAAAATGGTTTCCACTCTCTGAAACTTTAATATCCACCAGAAAGACCAGTTGGCCCCTCAGAGTTAGCATCTTACTGACAGTGCACTATCCCTCAGTACTGCACTGGAGAGTCAACGTAAATTTTCTACTTTGGACAAAGATGAAATCAAAGATGAAAGCTCCCATTGTTTCCAATTCTACTGAAGTTAACAGAACGAGCAATCAAGAGAGATGTATAATGGTGCTGGTAGTGGTTGGAGCAGGGATGGAGGGGCGGGGAGAGCTAATCTAATATCACCTATATCATCCCTTTTACCTATCTCCCAATGTCAAAATCACCCTACTATCTTTCGCATCTTGTGTTGCATTTACAGCTATATTGGAGGTGAATTGGCCCTGACCACTGTATTTCTGGCCAACTTATCTTGTTTACAATTTGTCCCATATCCATGCCCCTCTTTATCTCTGCAATCTCCTCTAGTCCGAGGAGAATCGAACTACAATGGTTTGGAAGGGAGTTCACCTAACTTGACAGGCTGAGCCTGTGATACACTCCGTGAAATGTTTTGTGTCTCTCCTTCCACTCTTGTGTGAATCACAAGTGCATATTGGAAATGAAAACTGGTTGCCACAAGATGCAGAATGTGTGCAGTAGAAGGAGCTTTAATTTCGGAGGGAGCAGAACCTATTTGTCCCTGTCAGGCACTTCAAGGGTGACTGCAATAATCAGACAGTCACACAGTATGGGTTAAGGATGTCTGTAATCTCAGAAATCTAGATGCCAACCTCAGGCAATGACGAATAACCTGGCCCCAGACAAACTTAATTGTCACATTGAACATTACAAATCAACAGTAGTATAGAGTCATAGCATCATAGAGATGTACAGCACAGAAACAGACCCTTTGGTCCAACCCGTCCATGCCGACCAGATATCCCAACCCAATCTAGTCCCACCTGCCAGCACACGGCCCATATCCCTCCAAACCCTTCCTATTCATATACCCATCTAGATGCCTTTTAAATGTTGCAATTATACTAGCCTCCACCACTTCCTCTGGCAGCTCATTCCATACACATACCACCCTCTGTGTGAAAGGGTTATGCCTTAGGTCTCTTTTATATCTTTTCCCTCTCATCCTAAACCTATGCCCTATAGTTCTGGACTCCCCCACCCCAGGGAAAAGACTTTGTCTATTTATCCTATCCATGCCCCTCATAATTTTATAAACTTCTATAAGGTCACCCCTCAGCCTTTGACACTTCAGGGAAAACAGCCCCAGCCTGTTCAGCCTCTCCCTATACTCAAGTCCTCCAACCCTGGCAACAGCCTTGTAAATCTTTTCTGAACCCTTTCAAGTTTCACAACATCTTTCCAATTAGAAGGAGACCAGAATTGCATGCAATATTCTAACAGTGGCCTAACCAATATCCTGTACAACCGCAACATGACCTCTTAATTCCTGTACTCAATACTCTGACCAATAAAGGAAAACATACTAAACGCCTTCTTCGCTATCCTATCTACCTGCAACTCCAATTTCAAGGAGTTATGAACTTGCATTCCAAGGTCTCTTTGTTCAGAAACACTCCTGAGGACCTTACCATTAAGTGGCTAAGTCCTGCTAAGATTTGCTTTCCCAAAATGCAGTAATGGCTATGAAGTAGAAATAATGTCAGGTGAGCTGGAAGATTTCACCTAAGATCGACAATTTGCAAAAACATTTCAGACCTTATATCCTGAACACACAGCCTGCACAAATCCAGGAATAGCTCATTCATACCTTGGACTAAATAAAAGCAAAATATTGAGTGTGCTGGCGCAGTGATTGTAACAAGGTGAGCCAAGTGGACCTCATTGAAGAGGAGTTCCATGATTAGGGTTGGTAACCTGGTCCAACCAGGGAACCCTGACTGACCGATATGAACAGGAGTGTCAGAGGCTCTGTTCACTCTGAGAGCTGGCTCTGAGGGAGCTGGATCAGTGTCAAAGACTCTCCATGTGTAAAGAAAGGGGGACTTGGTGACGGATTACCAGCCTCCCTGGAGTTATTTTTGCTGGAAATCTGAAAGAAAAACAAAAGATGCTGGAGAAACTCAAAAGATCTAATAGTGTTGGACAGGAGAGGAAGTGAGTTAATATGAATTAATATGAATCTTCTTCTGAGCTGAAAGGGGTTGGATAATGATGTTTTGTATTGTGCATATGGAGGGAGAGAAAGAGCAAGCTGAGCAGATTGATGCCACTATCTCTAGCTAGATGCCACTCTCTAGCTGGATGCCACTATCAAACACATTATCCTCTCTCTTCCACGGTCAGGAACTGGTCTCTCTGTGACACTCTAGTCCACTTCGCCATCACTCCTAATGCTTCCTCACTCCCCCATCGCACCTGCCCATGCAAATGCAGAAGGTGCAACATTTGCCTATTCACCTCCACCCACTTCACTGTCCACGGAGGCCTAAACAAATCTTCCAGGTGAGGCAGCATTTTACTTGTACTTCTTTCAATGTGGTCTACTGCATTTATTGTTCACAATGCGGTCTCCCTTACGGCAGCAAGACCAAAAGTAGACTAGCTAACCACTTTCTGGATCAGTGGTGCTGGAAGAGCACAGCAATTCAGGCAGCATCCGAGGACAGGCAAAATCGACGTTTCGGGCAAAAGCCCTTCATCAGGAATAAAGGCAGAGAGCCTGAAGCATGGAGAGATAAGCTAGAGGAGGGGGGGGGTGGGGAGAGAGTAGCATAGAGTAC
>NC_057739.1:16891998-16961776 GCF_004010195.1 Chiloscyllium plagiosum | reverse complement strand
GATGTGTTGCTGGAAAAGCCCAGCAGGTCAGGCAGCATCAAAGGAGCAGGAGAATCGACGTTTCGGGCATAAGCCCTTCTTCATGAATGAGGAGGGTTTGCCAAGCAGGCTAAGATCAAAGGTAGGGAGGAGGGACTTGCGGGAGGGGCGTTGGGAATGCGATAGATGGAAGGAGGTTAAGGTGAGGGTGATAGGCCGGAGAGGGGATATCGCCGACATTGCTATTTCCCTCCCTTCCCCATTATCTAATGGCTGTAAGACAGGGTTCTTTCTGGTGGGACAGCTGCCAAACAATATTTCTTCCTGCGGGGTGGGGGTTTTGCCTGGTCAAAACCCCACTTCCCTACCCCCACAACCACCCACCTCCTTACTCCTACACTTCCTATCCACCACCACAGAAGTCAGTCTTGAATGCAGCATATTCCTGACTGTGTGTTATTGGATTTATTCCAATCCACCAAACATATTCCGGATTATATCATGTCATACTGTGTGACACATCCTACCCCAGGTATTCTCTCACGTGTCACACCTTTCACTCAGTGTAATCATAGAGTCACTCAGACAAACAGCATAGAAACAGGCCCTTCAGCCCACCATGTCTGTGCTGACCAACAGACACCAAACTAAACTAATCCCATTTACTTGCACTTGGTCCAGAGCCTATTATACTCTGGCAATTTGGTCTTAGAAATGCCAGCCATGGGGAAGAGATTCTCACAATCTACACTGTCCGTGCCTCTCATAATTTTGTACATGTCAGTCAGAACCCCCTCAGCCTTCTCTGCTCCAGGGAAAACAAATCCAGCCTATCCAGTCTCTCCTCATAACTGAGACTTTCCATTCCAGGCAACTTCCTGGTGAATGTCCTCTGCCTCTCCTCCAGTTCAATCACATTCTTCCTATAGTATGGTGACCAGAACTGTGCTCTGTAGCCTAACCAATGTCTTATAAAATTGTAACAAGACGTCCTTGCTCCTATATTCCACTCCCCAGCTAAACAAGGCCTTCATCCCATTTTCTGGATCAGTGGTGCTGGATTCCTGATGAAGGGCTTTTGCCCGAAACGTCGATTTTGCCTGTCCTCGGATGCTGCCTGAATTGCTGTGCTCTTCCAGCACCACTGATCCAGAATCTGGTTTCCAGCATCTGCAGTCATTGTTTTTACCGAGCTAACCACTTTGCAGATCCACTCTGTCTGTAGGAATGACCCCAACATTCCAATTGTTTCTATTTCTGGGTAGCACGCCCGAGGTCATTTGTGCCTAGTCATTACAGACATGCTGAGTGTGTCCTGGCCAGAGGCAGCCTCACCCTCCTCAACCTGAGCTTCCACAGGATTGAAGGAGGCCAGCAGAGTGGAGGTGGAGGTTCCAGCTACCTCTGGAATCTGCTGAATGGAGATTGGGCGGTTCAAAGGAGGATGATATGTGGTTCAACCTCCAGCTGGACATATGCAGTTAATACTTTACATTCTCCTATCACCTTGACAATGAGCACCACTAGTTACAGAAATGGTGTGCAGGTATGTGCAGATGCTTGGCAGACTCTGAGTGTGCTGGATCTCTCTGGCTTGTCCACAGAGACAGTCTGACATAAACATGCCATTCCAGCACTGGTACATTCCTCCAAGCTTCATATTCATTCAAGGATGAGGTTGCCGCTGGCTGGGGCAGCATTTATTGCCCATCTTTACTTACCCAGAGAGCAATTCAGTATCAACCACATTGCTATGGGTCTGGAGTCATGTGTAGGCCAGACGTTAGTGAGCCAGAAGGGTTTTGCCAACAATAGACAATGGATTCATGGTCATTATTAGCCTCTTAATTTCAATTTTTTAAAATTGAATTTATAGTTCACCATTTGCCTTAGCAGGATTCGAATTTGTGTCCCCAGAATATCACCCGCATCCCTGAAATAACAGTTTAGTTTTATGCCGCTAGGCCATGAGTTCCCCATTTCTGATGAAAGGCTTTTGCCTGAAACATTGATATTCCTGCTCCTCAGATGCTGCCTGACCTGCTGTGCTTTTCCAGCACCACTCTAATCTTGACCACGAGTTCCCCATGTAATTCCAGTTTCCCAAGTATATCCAAAAGACCTGCCCGCTACTATGTATTTCGCAGTACATTTTGATGAAGCTATTGATGGCTGGGATCATGGAGAGCTCTCCTGCCTGGGGCTGACCACCTGCTTGGTCTCTGGTAGTCCTCTGAGTGCCAGAATGATTCTTTCTTGGCTAGATGTGGAGAAATACCAATGAGGTGCTCACCAACATGTGCTCCAGGGTCTAATCTAACTGAGGTACCCACTGAGGTGTGCTGATGGAGTGCGCAGGAAACAGCTTTCACATTGCTTACTCTGACAGGACTGCGACTTCTTCACTAAAGTTGGTGGACTTACAGAAGAGGCTGTGCAGATGCTCCTATACCTGCACAAAATAAGCAGCAGATAATAAGTTACAAGTTTAAGGATAGATGCTGAATACATTCCAAATACATTTTCAGTGGTGGTGATGAGAAAGCAGCTCATTGACAATCAACCTTACTTGGTCACTGGGATATGGATGTCTCTGCACCCCTGCCCTAGCAGAGATAGAGTGAGTGTGAGGTAGGAGGGAGAAGATGGTGTCATTTACCTTTCCAGAATGCAGAGTTATTGACCATCTTGCAGCATTGCTCGAGTCCTCCAGCCAAGGACATTGCATTGACCGGTGCTGTGCTCTCCTCTGACGGTCCTAAGGAACGTGGATGACTGTCCTCTGCACCACCCCATCAATCAGTACATTCAGATCCCTTTAAACAATGCAGGACACCAATTTAACTCTGCCAGCCAACTTAAGGGCAATTCTTCCCACAACATCTGAGTATTAAATCCAATTCCAAGCTTACAGTGTTTGACCTAGGGCAGTGGCACTGAAGGTGGGAAACCTGGAAGTTACTGGCAGCAGCGAACATTTCTGTGAGTGATTAATGCACGACAGTGTGAGTGCAGATGCATGGCAGAATGGTCATAAGTTGAGTCGTGGAGAATTGCATGAGAAAAATCACTGAAGATCACAGGAAGAAATAATTTGTGAAATGCATCAAAATTGGCACTTAGCCAATTTTTGAGAAAATCTAGGCTCATGTTCTTGGCACAACAGGCAGCAGTCTGGTCAGAATGAATTATTTATTTAAGTGTCTACAGTGTAGTTCATGTGTTCCTTATTGTAGAGGTCACAACACCACCACAGACCCAGACAGGACATTTGTACATGATTTCATTTGAATGTATCCCCATCAAACATGCAATAACATGGAGCATATTCGTGAATGGACCTTAAAATTGAGACTTATAGAAGCAAGCAGCAAGCTATGGTGCCAAATAACCATTCTGACTTTCATATCAGGGATTGTCACAGACAAGTTTCCTGGAAGAGGAGGAACAAATTGCGAGTGATATGAAAATGAGCTGAGATGAGTTAATAATGAAATGTAAAGGCAAGAAAATGAGGTAGTCACTACTTATGAGTGTGATTCAGAATTTGCTGTTGAAACCCCAAATGAAAAATTGGAAATTTTCTTCCCAACACTTTTTCAATCTTGCCATATTTTTCTATATTTCTCGATATTATCCATGCCACTCAAGGTTTGGGGAAATTCTAACCCTGCATCTTCACCTCACTTTCCACTTTTAAAGCACTTTTTAAAAACTACCTCTTTGATCAAACATTTAGTCATCTCATCCACGACAGGTGGTTGACCCAATTCATATTTTGTTTTATAATGCTCCTGTGAAGTGCATTGGTGTGTTAGATTGTTGAATGTCTATCTCACTTGTTATTTTCTTTTATCCATTATTTTTATTTTTATTTTCATCATGTTTGTTTTGAAGCTATGAACTGTGAGGTGAGTTGAACGTGACAAAGGTTTGATTGGTCCCTGGTAACCTTCCCATTATCAACTTACTGAACGTTCATTGAACAAATATTCTCCAGAACTAACCGGTATCTTCAAAAATTAAACAAAATACAATGCCATGTGTCTGTAGTTCCATGCATTGTGGCAACAGCTTAAGTGAATGGACCAATTACATCTCATTTATTTTTCCTTTGATTTATTCCCTAACTGTGTCTGTTTGTCTGTCTGCCTTTTGACTGAGTGGGGGCTGGAAGCAAAGAAGAGTGGGTTTAAATCATTAATCAGTTAATTAAAGCAGTAATAAATTGCCTTGTTTAACTTTGCTGTGCTAAAGTTACTGTATTATCAATAAATTATTAATTAGATTAGATTCCCTACAGTGTGGAAACAGGCCCTTCGGCCCAACAAGTCCACACTGACTCTCCAAAGAACAATCCACCCCTCCTCTGACTGATGCACCTAACACTATGGGCCATTTAACATGGCCAATTCACCTGACCTACACATCTTTGGACTGTGGGAGGAAACCAGAGCACCCAGAGGAAACCCACGCAGACACAGGGAGAATGTACAAACTCCACACAGACAGACAGTCACCCGAGGTTGGAATTAAACCTGGGTCCCTGGTGCTGTGAGGCAGCAGTGCTAACCACTGAGCCACCGTGCTGCCTTTAGTTCAAGCTTTAACCTAGTGGCTGGTATTGCTTATTCTTGAAGTCTGGGATTGATTACTGAAAAGGGCTGGTTAGGAACCTCTGGAGCAATTGTGAGGGTCATTGAATATTTTAATTTCATTATGTTGTGAATACAGGGATAGGGAGGCTGATTTGGTTTGACTGCCTGTCTCCCTGTTATAACACTTGCATATTAAGCAACACACAATTGTAAAAGCACTTTTTAAGACCTCAGATTCAATACAAGGTTCGAGACTATGCACAATTTCATGGCCCTGCAATAGTGGGAGCAGCAGAGTTTTTTTTTCTCTGTAGATGCTGAAACCCATGATATATCTGTGAGAATCTTGAAAGGTTCTTTAGTGTAAGCAACACTTAATTACATGACATGTAGACAATTTGTCTGAGAAAAGTCTTGGCTGTGGGTTTTTAAGGAATCTTCGTGCTTTTGTTGTGTGGCAGCACCATATGTTATAACAGGAAGACCTTTCAGTTTCTGTAGCCCTCCACCTCTGTCAATCTTGAGCTCTGTGACTTTGATTGCAGAGGTAAAAAGACCCTGAGTTCATTAAAAAGACCCCTGAGTTTCGTTAAGAAGATCACTGATTTCAGTTAAATACACATGAGTAAATAATGCTTCCCAATTTGTTAATGCTGCGGTGCCAGTAACAGTTTCACCTCTTATATTTCTGTTCTTCATTTAACAACAAATGTTGGCACATTCACTTAAATGGTTGGCAACCAGATTCCTTCTCTGCAGAGCAAAGCCAAAGCTGCTAACCTTGGCACATTACATAGAATTAGATTTTTTGAGCACATGGAATGAGATGGACGACAACCCCATTTAAATGTCGAAAGGTATGTTTATTTTGAAAAGATTGGGATGTGCAAGAGGAAAAAAATGTAATACAGGCTAGCCTCATTCAAGGCTGTAATTTATCACTCTGATTGTCAGTTAAATTTGAGATTTGCTGTCTGGCCCATCTCTTCAGGTATATTCGTAACTTGCGATCGAGAGAATTTGACTTTAGCATGCGGAAATATTGCCAGAAAAGTCCTGCAACCTGGCAACTCATGTTTTGCTTCAATTATACAAAATGCTACAAATGAGGATCAGATGGTATGGAGTATCCCGCGGCTTTAGTTTGGCATTTTCTCCAGCCAAAACCCAACATAGCAGTAGAAAGCTTCCAATTGGGCACTGACGTTGTCAAAAATGCCAATCTATCTATTGACAATTTTGAATTTCATGGAACTTTTGCTTTTTTAATGTATGTACTTTCAACAGCACATTCAGTCATAACTTCATAGAAAACAAATGTTCTTATTATTTATGACTGAGAGAGAATTGAGGGTGGGCAACACACAAAACAGGATTCAGGATAATACATTTGAAATTGGACATATTCCCTGTGGGGCGGTATACAAGTCAAACATCTTAGCTAACAATTATTTTCCTTCATAAAAGAAAATCAGTTGTTTCAAATGAATGACAAAAACCCTTATGTGATATCTAAAACAAGAATGGGGACAATGTGTCATTCAGTAGTTCAAATTAATTTACTTTACTCCAACGATCTGTCTCCTTATCATGGATTATTGTACATATTCAGAAGTAGATGCAGTTTCCTTTATTGGGACAAGAGAGCCCCCCCCACCCCCCATTGAAGTCACAGATTCCCTTCACAAAATACAATAAGAGCAGTAAACGGAGATGAATATTGTATTTGGCTGTTGTTATCATCAATTTAAGAAAGGCAATTGTGGTTCTCTCTTTTTAATCCCATGGTTTGTATAAGAGAGTTTTAAATCTTTAAAAGGATGTTTCTTTTTCAATTCAATATGTTCAATCCAAATGAAATAAGTTTACTGTACACTCACTCAACTAAAATTGGAAAGATTATTAAAAAGGTAAAATCATGTTGAATTCCACCACATGCACACATCCCAATATACAAGCAAACAGAAACAAAAACAGAGGTTGCTGGAAAAGCTCAGCAGGTCTGGCAGCATCTGTGCAGAGAAATCACCAGACCTGGACCCGAAACATTAACTCTGTTTTCTCTGCACAGATGCTGCCAGACCTGATGAGCTTTTCCAGCAACTTCTGTTTCAGTTTCTGACTTACAGCATCAGCAGTTCTCTTGGTGTTTATGCAAATAAACAGAACAAATTAAAGGCTAAGGGAATTGAAAACATCAATTAAAGTTTGTAAATTAAATAAGTTGTACATTTTAGTTCATCTTGATGTTTCAGCTAAAGATTTATAGTTTATTTTTTGGAACATCATGATACAGTAACTTGATGATATTTTGCTGCAGGGGGTATTCATTTATTGTCCTTAGTCTTGTCAAGTTTTTCATTCTTATTCCAGGCTGATAATTTGGAATGGTTTGTTAGAAATTTCATTTTACCTAGTAACCAAAGTAAACAAAATACCAGACAGCAACATTCTTACAAAAGTGAACAAAAATATTCAACTTGACTGTGGCTGTACTAAGGAATAATTGGTTCAGTACCATTATGGAAATTATCAGGCTCCTGCTGAAGGAGAATTGACTCCATAAAGATAGCAATTTTCCTAGATCTGAAATGGCAAGCACTAGCATCAGAGGAGAATAGCAGAAGAAAGAAACACAGCGATTGAAATTTGTTTGATCAAAGTTTAACTTCTGGCAATAGAATCAAATACTGTGGAAAATTAAGTAGAAATTGAAGTGAGAGTGGGCATGCCAATTACACGGTATTCATTTTGACACAGGTATGTTGGAGCACCAAACCCCGAAGCAAAAGCAATCATTTTAATTTACTCATATTTACAGCACATGTGATGTGTAAATTTAGAATCACATTTAGGCCTGATGGTTTGAATACATTATTATTGAAAGATGAATTTACAATTCAGTGGGTGGGAAAATACTGGTTGATGACAAAGAAAGCAGATAACTATATTTGTAATGGAATACCACAAGATGCTTACAAAATAGTGATGAGCGTACCAATGAAGTAAAACACTTGAATTAGTTCATTTTCCTTCAAACACGTCTTTGAACAAATTGTGATTGTCCTTTTTATCTCAATAGCTGAAATTTCAATAATTTAGTATGATTTGCAGAATTTGCAAATACAAATTTGTAAGTTACAGTTTATAGGATATCCATCACTGACAATGACCATCCAGACCAATGAGTACATGCTAGTGTTTATACTCCACTTAAGTACTTTCCATATTTCCTTGTATAAACCTACCATCATAATCATCTTCTCCCTCAGATGCTTGTCCAACCTCCCTGTGAGTGCCCTACACCATTTAAAGGATTTAGGATCAAGTGTAAGTCTTTCAGTTCTCCAAACCCATTCTACATTCAATAAGATTGTGGACGACATGGTTGTGGCCTCAATATCACTTTCTGATTTGCTTCCTATAATCCTTGATACCCTTTTTTTACTAATAAAAACCTAATGTCTAATTTAACCTTGAATAAACTTAATTATCTAGTGTCCTCTGCTTTCTGGAGAAGTTTGAATTCCATAGACTAAGACCCTCTGGCAGGACATTTCTCCTCATTTCTGACTTAAAAGGTGCACCTCTGAACCTTAAAATATGTCCTCTTGTTCTTGTTTCTCAAACAAGAGGAAACTCCCTCCTCGTATTCACCATGTCAAGATCCCTTCACATCTTAGATGTTTCAATAAGATTATGTCTCATTCAACAAGGTATAGACCTAACTTCTTCAATGTTTCTTCATAAAACCTTTGTTCCAGGAATGAAGCGAGGGAATCTTCTTTGAACTGCTTTTAGCACTTGAATCATACGTAAAAATTAGACAATGCACAACGTATTTAACCAATTATTTAAAACTGTTTTTTGTGCTTTCACTCTTTCATGAAAGGAATTATCAATTGCCCCTCACCTCCCACTTTCCCCATCCTTGCACACTACCACACTAACTCCAGTCTGTCCTTCCACTCCATCACCCTCCAACACATTATCTGCTGCTGACAGACTGTCATGCGAAGGAGCTCAAGAGGAGAAGTTTGTTCAGTTCTGAATCCTAAGGACTGTAATGCGGTAGAGATTTAAGAGTACGTACACAACATAATTTGGACATTGTAAACTCTTAGAGAGATCTCAATGTCATTTCAAGTGCTCCATTGTGGAATGTTCTGCACTTGCAACTACCATGAATTTGGACTATATACCAAACGCTCTTTGTCTTTATATCTCCTATGCTGGTCAACCCTCCAATGCTTCATTGGTCAACTCCAACAAGGATCCCATGTAAGCTCTCAGAAGGATAGTGCATTGGAGCATATCCTTTCTCAATACTGGCAGCTCAGCAAAGTTTCAATAGAGACATATTGGGATCTCCAAGTTGGTAAGAGCATTTCACAGTCACCTAATCACTTAATAGATGCCAAAGAGAGAGAGATAGAGCAGGTCTCTGGCAGTCAAAGGATTTTTGGACATGATTAAAATGCTGTGTCCCAGTTAGCTGAGAAACCTCTAGGATCATCTATAGGCTGGTAGACGCTGGATGTGCAGCACACTGAGTGTGGAAATGTGAAAGACTGATCAATGGCAATGTGTTCTGACACTGGAGTCTCTATCTGAGCAAAGAGCATTCCGAACACATAGGTTTCAGTTTCCACCCATGACAGGCTGGTGACAATCTTAAAGGGGCGAGCCCAACTAATTGCAAAAGCAATCATGGGGATACGTAGTATACTGCACTCTACTGACTGACTGCATGCACAGGGGTCCCAGAGCCAGGAGGTTAGGCACCTGGATTGGCATTCATCTCCTCATTCCTTTCTGAAGAGGAGGGAGGTACAAAGGGACGTCCTGGCAGGGGTTGGGAAGCAGACACCACTTGGAAGAACCTCTCATGGTTATTCTGAAGGGGCCAGACTTTCCTCCTTCCCTCATCCAGACATTTAATCTCTGTCTAGTACAGCGGGGACAGATTATACTCCTGCCACTTCACAGGAGTTTTCCTCTACAACTGGGCATTCACAGCTGAGGTTATACAGAGGAGTCTCACCGATGTTATTGATGGCAAGAAGACAATCACTGCAGCCGTCTCTGTCTGCATTGCAATGGAATACAAAGAGTGGGCAGCACCATGCCACAGCACCCAGAAAATAATCTTTAAAAATAACAATCATCATATTTTGGTTCACTTGGATACCTTCTGTTTTTGTTTACCTCGCAAATGCTAGGGGAGGTTAGTTACTTTCAGTTTTGTTACACTCACATCATTCTTGTTTTTAATGGTTTATGTATGTCAGGAGAAAGACAGACAGACAAATTACATGCAGATTGTTAGGTGTTTGTAAAACAAGTTACAAACAGTGGATTCTTTGTGGCACAGTGATGGCATCCCTTCTTCAAGGCCAAGAATTGGGGTTCAAATCCCACCTGCTTCAGAAAGGCATCACAACATCTCTGGACTGGTTGTTCAAAAACATATGAACAGAGGTGATGGATGATTGTGAGCACTGCAATGGGTTATCAGGTGAGACTACTTTCCTGGAAGGCAGCAGTAGTGTCAATTGGCTGCAGGCTATTCAAAGCAATGCTCTGTATGTCCTGTCAAAAATCTTGCATTATTAATCATCAAATCTCTACAGTGTGGAAACAGGCCAATGGTCCCAACAAGTCCACACCAACCTTCCAAAGAGTATCCCACCCAGCCTCATTCCCCGACTCTGTTTGTGGGCGACACAGTGGCACAGTGGTTAGCACTGCTGCCTCACAGTGCTAGAAACCCGGGTTCAATTCCCGCCTCAGGCAACTGACTGTTGCACGTTCTCCCCGTGTCTGCGTGGGTTTCCTCCGGGTGCTCCGGTTTCCTCCCACAGTCGAAAGATGTGCAGGTAAGGTGAATTAGCCATGCTAAATTGCCCGTAGTGTTAGGTACGGGGTAAATGTAGGGGTACGAGTGGGTTGCGCTTCGGCGGGTCGGTGTGGACTTGTTGGGCCGAAGGGCCTGTTTCCACACTGTAATGTAATCTAATCTAATCTAATCTTCATTTCCCCTGACTAATGCACCTAGCCTACACATCCCTGCACACTATGGGCAATTTTGCACGGCCAATTCACCTAGCCGGCACTGTTTTGAAGTGTGGGAGGAAACCAGAGCACCCAGACACGGAGAATGTGCAAACTCCACACAGTCAGTTGGCCCAGGCTGGAACTGAATCCAGGTCTTTGGCACTATGAAGCAGCAGTGCTAAATCCTTAGCCACCATGCCACCAATATCTCATGTGTTTTAAAACAATCCTTTGTGAGATCCTGAATCTCATCATGCAGTGATCTGCAAAACCCTACCAACACTATCGCCCACAAAGAAACTGGTCATATTGCTGTCATGTCTGTTTCAGAACTCATAATGTGTTTTGTTATTTAAAAGAAACTAACCCATGGAGTTAATCAATCCCTGACGAGGACTGATTATTAGACAAGTTGCATTAATATGACAAATACCAGATTTATTGCTATTTTATAGATGGTAGTTAAGTTCACAATTTTGAAGGTTGCTTGCCCAACATATTATAGCTTACTTATGACATCAGGAGCACGACCCAGTGTTTTGCATTAGATGTTACTTCAGCACAGATGTAGAATGGTCCCAGTTTGGAAGAGTCGTTTTCTGCTCTCTGTGTTTTCATTTGACAACTGAAGATGTACCCAGCCTCAAACTGAGGGATGTGTGAATTCCCTAAAGGCTGTAAATATCCATTTTTAAATTGGAATTTGCTTGAGATTCAGGATTGCCTAGAACTTAATATACCAAAGATCACATTTTCTTTTCTGCAGCTATCTTGACAGGCTGTTTATGTTCAGAAGTTTAAAGTACGGAATGCAAGTTCTCAATGTACTGGAACCTGACGTTGAATAAAATTTTCTTTCTAGTGAATTGCACTCCAGACATCGTTTTTTTTTTACAAAGGCAAAACAATTTGGCAAAAAATAGTAACCAGTAACTTAGTTCCTGGAATTTACATCAATTACAATAGCTATCTTCAATGTCAAAGATTGAGCAATTGAATTTGTCATTAAGAATTCAAAATTAACCTATAATTTGACACTGACTCCAAGGTATCTATTACTATTTATCACAAGACCGTCAGACCATCTGCACATAAATTTCATACCATATCAAGTGTAAAATGCACCATTCATATTAAATTTGACAATTTAATAGATTCTAATTTTCAAATGCTTTTCCTCATCTGGATGTTTTGAAATTTACTTTCCACATACTCACATAGCACAACTTGAATAGTCTTCCAATTTTCTGCATTATGCCTATAGTTAGGCATGTGTTTGCTCAATGAGTGAAATAATTCTCAATAATAAACCACAGGCACAGAAGCAAGATTTTAAAAAATACTATCATGAGTTCAAGTCCCACCATATGGATATAAATGTTTCATTTTAACTTTGCATCTAAGGTAGCTATGAAGCAAAATGTTACTTAGGTGTAGATGCATCAGTTTTGATTAGATGATATGCCTGAAATTCCTTTCTATGGCAGCAGCAATGCTATTTATTTTGTGTAAAAGATTTTTTAAAAAGGTCAGTCAGATAAATCCACATTACAGTATCATGTGACAGATATGAGAAGTATGAGTCTCAGCAATTAGACAGTACAAAAGGCCATTTAATCTATTGTGTAATGACTGGCTCTTTGTAACACCCATCTACTTGCCCCACTTATTCACTCTTACCCCTCAATTTTGCAAATTTTTCCTTTTTCAGTATATTCCCAATTCCATTTTGAAAGTTATCCTGCTTAAGCTATCCTTACAGGAAGTACATATCAGCTCTTATGAACAGACCAAAGCATAACCTAAAAATATCTTATTACCCTTCTAGATCTTTGTCAATTTTCTTCAATTGATACAGTAAGGTTTCTGACTCTCCTACCAGTGGAAATGGTGTTTATCATTCATTACTGAAATTTTCAGATTAGATTGACTAAATTATACTTTGTGAATTTCAGGTGCAAGATGAATAACTTAGGAATGGTGAACAGCCGTTCACAGCAGTTAGTGATATCAAAGTACAGTAAGATTTTGATAAGAATAAGCTTTACCAAACAGATTGACAATGGCTATGTCCTCTCAAACTATGACATGATCATTTAAAAGACAAGAATGGAAGTAGTATGGCTAGTTACTGAAGGGTTGAAACTTTATTGCTGGAACAGCACAGCAGGTCAGGCAGCATCCAGGGAACAGGAGATTTGACGTTTCGGGCACAGCTGACCTGCTGTGCTGTTCCAGCAATAAAGCTTCAACTCTGATCTCCAGCATCTGCAGACCTCACTTTCTCCTCCTAGTTACTGAAGGGGGCAATCGAGAGGCATGAGTTCATCAGCCAAATGCTAGTTAAGAAATAATCTGATATACTCACCAGCCAATATCCCAGACTCCTTCCTCCCCACTCCTGTTATGTTCTATTTACCGGAAGAACTGATCTACAAGAGTGGTTCAGTGGAGTCCCTGGAAATCCTCACCATTTAACCGAGATCCTTAAGTTAGCCTACCATCAGTTCAAACATGGACCAAGAAATTTCTTGTTCATCACTACCTACTCCTCTGAGGAATCACTCATGACTCAGCACTCCCTTCCAGAAGAAGCTCTGAGAGTAGCAAGGGTACAGAATGTGCTCTGCATGGGGACCTCAATGTCCATCACCAAAGCTGCATTAACTGTTGATCAAATCAGTTGGCTGAACCAAGCAGGTGCATTATTAGATCTGTAATAGGCTGTGAAAAAAAAACCAGCAAGAGCAGAAAAACCGATATGATCTTGCCCTCACCAACCCATCTGTCGCAGATACTTCTATCCAAGGCAGGAATGGTAGAAGCAATCACCATGCCATCCTTTCGGAGGAAAACTCTCACTGAAATAACTCCATGCAGGCCGGTACCCTGTCACTAAGTAGTCTTTTATTTACACGTGTACGGTACATGACACTGACCCAACTCACTCAGAGCTGGCAATTAGAGTGTACAGAACTCTTGTTTATCTCTGTTAGCCAGGGTTCATCAGGGAGCTCACATTCTATGAGATCCACCTGGCTGTCCACGTTACAATCACTATATCCATTCCCCTGAGTCCTGGGGAATAGGCTCATTCATTTTCCAGCAGCTTCTCCTGGGGTGTTTTGCACCAGCTCTGGTTCCTCCGACTCTGCCTCAGATACGGCTACGTGAACTGAACCATATCATGGCTCTTGTGCTCGAGGCATCTCGGCTGAAGTTCATCTTCTTCAGATGGTAATGGAGCCAAGGCTGAGACACCTGCAATGTCCCTTTCATCCAGAGGTTTCTTCAATGCTAGGTGGAAGGGAGCACCCGCGGCTTCTGACAGGTTTGCCAGATGTTCTGAGGGGCTGAGTATGTTTAGCTCCTGCCCCATTTGCGAGTTCGCATCTGTCATGTAGTCCAGGTGCTTGGTCAGGAATGAGAGTGTAGTGCTGGAAAAGCACAGCAGGTTAGGCAGCACGTCAGAAGCAGGAGAATCGATGTTTCAGGCATAAGCCCTCAACCGCCAAGTCACCTGACTTTATGGCGACCATGCCTCTTAACCAGACAGAACCATTTCCATGGTTTCAACACCAAATTTATTCCCCTGAAGTAAACCATCTCTCGTGTTTAGAGGAGTCTTGTCTCTGGTATTGGTGTTCCTGAGGCCACTTCACCCTGCCCCCAGGTCCAAGAAGAGCAGGTTTAGCCTGGCGTGAAGTCTTCTTCCCATCAACAACTCAGCTGGAGCTATCGCTGTTGTTGCACGAGGGATGGTCCTATAATCAAACAGGAACCAGGATGGTTTGGTATCGAGTGAAGCCGTTGGCTGTTTCTTTAAGCCTGCCTTCAAAGTTTGGCCTGTTCTTTCCATCAGAGCATTGGATGATGAATAGTATGGACCTGAATACTGTTCAACTTAAGGAAACACTGAAACTCCCTGTTGGGAAATGTTGGCCCGTTCTCTGTAATCGACACTGCCGTGAGTCCGTGTACTTCTTTTCAATCATCATCACTGTGTTTGATGAATGAACTCTATGCATATCCAACCACTTTCAATGGGTGTCCCCAGTGACGATGAACATAGAGCCCATGCAAGGACTGGCATAGTTGACATGTTGGCACTCTGGGCACTACCCCACTAAAACGGCTATGTCTGCATCCAATCCTGGCCACCAGACATAACTTCTTGCTGACATCATCATTTTGGAAACCCCTGGATGACCTGGTAGAGTTCAGTCAGTTTCTGGTGGTGACCTTTGATCAGAACAATCACTCTTCCTCCCCATAATACAATGCCATCTTCTATGGTGATCCGTTCTTGCCAGGTCCAAGAAGGTTTCAATCCTGGTTGTGATAGTTCTTTTATTTCCTCCATCACCACCAGCTGTTTTACTTTTGCCAGGACTGGATCTTTTTTTTGTTCAATGTCTGATACTGTCAGCAGCGACAGGAGGGTGTCCAGAAAGTTTAAAACCAGAAAGGACTCTTCCAGTGGCGGCACCAATGGAGTATCCGCCAGGGGGAGGCAGCTCAGTGCATCTGCGCTTGCCACTTGGCCTCCTGGATGGGTGTTTCAACTGGTAATTGTAGGCACTCAAAATAAAAGCTCAATACTAGCAGAGCAGCAGTGGAAGTCTGGGTTGTCACCACTGCCATTCAACACCTTGAAACAACAGTGCTTGGACCTGACATAGTGCACCATTTGGAGGATGTTCAGGTGTGCGGTGGAATCCCATCTGCGCTCACCCCTGCCCAGATGGAATTTCACATTGGCCCCAAGGTCCCGTACTTCCCCTGGGAACCTGTGCCCCACAACCTCCAGAATTTTAGTTTTGTCCCTTTTAAGGAAGTATCACGGCGGACCCTGTATAAACAGCTGCTGCACACTATTCACCTCTTCTCCCTCATCCACTGCCCGGACATGCCTTCTCTATCTGGGCATACCTTAGTTTGGCATCAGCCAAGTTCTGGGAAGCATATGGTATTAGACGTTCTTCTCCATTGGGAGGCCGGAGAGCCAACTCTGCCCCAATACCATACGGGGAGGCATCATATGTCAGCACCACATCTCAGCTGGGATTGTTGTGTGCCAACACCTTAGCTGGTGATAGCTACTTGTTCACTTCTCTCAAGGCTACATCTTTGCTATGAAACCATTTCCAAGGCTGACTCTTTCTCATTAGCAGTTTTATGGGTGGCAGGATGGAGGCCAGATTATGTCTGAATTCTTCATAATACTTCAATGACCGAAGGAAAGATCTAAGTTCTGGTCCAGAGGTGGGAGCCAGGGCACCTTTGATCATCCTCACTTTATCAAATCTGTAGGCAAGTAGGACAATTGGAGTGCCTGGAACATACATTTCTCCCTCCCATAGCATACACTTGCCTGGGATAAATGTTTAGGCATTATGTCTAAGCTTTCTAAATGCTCTTTACATCTCTCTCTGGTTATTAGCACATCATTCCAATAATGGCAACCTAGGGTAGACCTTTTAAAATGTTCTCCAGCATCTGCTGAAAAATTGCACAGGCTTACAATACATCAAATGGCAGTTTTGTATATTAGCACAAACCCTTAGGAGAATTAATTGCAGTATACGTCTGGGAATCCTCAATTGTAGGTAGGGCATGGGTCATGTCCAGCTTCTTAATGGACAGCCCACCCATCAGATTAGCATGTAAGTCCTCCATGTGAGAGATTGGATATTTATCCAGCTGTGGGAAGCAGTTTACTGTTTGTTTGAAACCCTCACAAAGAATAACCGACCTGTCGGTTTTCACAATCAGTACGACCCGTGTTGCCCGCCTCACAAACTGGACTGGTTTGCTGATTCCTTCGCTTTTCAGCCTCTTGATTTCTGCCTCTACTTTTGCCCATAAAGCAAAAGGTACTGGGCAGGCCTTGCAGATTTGTGGAATTGCTTTTTGGTCAACATGTAATTTGGCCTTAACTCCTTTGATAGTCCCTAGAGCTTCATGAAAGACTTCCAGGTTTCTAATTAAGACTTCATTCAGGGAACCATTTTCTGACCAGAAAGTTGAATCTTTCTCAACCAATTTCATCCCATCAAACTTGGACCAGAGCCTTTTACTGTAATCAGTGATAACGAACCAGCTCTTTCTCATAACAGAGTAAACTGAAGTTGTAACCTTAATCTGTAGAGGCTTCCCAGTCTAGGTTCTCAGTCTGGCCAAAGTCTTTAGGATTACTTAAGGCAAACTTAAGGGTTGGAGTCCAAAGTGAATTTGGTACAGACTGGTTCCATAATCACTGATACAGCCATGCTGGTGTCTACCTCCATTAGAACTGGGTGACCAATTAACTAGATGTTTATAGTGATTTGTTCTCATATGGATGTTGCTAATCAATTTACCTGTTCCATACCAGCGGTAGGTGGGCTTTCCAGGATGTGCACTCTCCTTGATACCAACCCATAAGCTCTCTTACTCAATTAAGGCCCAGTGAGACTCTTTTACTGTCTTGAGTCCGCATACTGGCACGAATTACAATGGCCTGCTGGCTCAGTTGCTTGTGAAAATTTTAACCGTTTGGCCAAAGCTTGGCTTTGCTTTGGGGTTTTGCTATTGGTAACCTAGAGTCCTTCTGTTCAGGACATGCCCTGAGTGAGGCTATGCAATTGCCTTCATTCAGGTGCTGTCTCCCAATCTCAGTCGGACTGCAGAGGGTGTCCACTTCCATCAGATAACCTGTAGCACGCATGCTGCATTATATAATGACAAAGCTAGTTGGAGTGCCTGTTTGAAGACCAGTTGGGTTTTGCATGGTTACCTCACTAATCCCACATTCCAAACTGTCACTCAGCACCTCTCTAGGATTAAACAAAAATCACATCCTTCTGCCAGTCATCTTAACCTCGTCAAAAATCCCAATACAGATTTCCCTGGCTCTCAAGTAAAACTGATAGCACCTCAGAATTAGAGGATGTTTGGGATCGTAATATCCCTGAGCTAAATCTGTCATCTCTTGAATGATTTTAATATCTGGCATCTCAGGGAAAGTTGAGCTTTTAATAACTGAAAAAGCTGCAGGTCCACAAGCTGTTAGGAGAATTACTTGCTGCTTTTTGTCTGCCTTAATGTCATTTGCCTGGGAAAAAAAAACGTATTCTTTCCACATACTGGGCCCGGTCCTTGATGGCAGAATTGAATGAGTCAAGCTTCCCAAATGGCAATATGATGCCAGAAATGCTTACCCCAACTCAAAGATGACTGTTGAAAGCAAATTTCTTTATGGATATGTTTTTCTCTCATCTAACTCCAGGAAGATTGGTTTATGCATGCACAGTACATGACACTGACCCAGCTGGCTCAGAGCTGACTCCTAGAGTGAACACAACCTCTTACACTCCTGTTTACATTAGTCAGGTCTTTGTGATTATACCAGGTTTACAGCCCCAAATCAGGGAACTCATATTCTATGAGATCCACCTGGCTGACCTCGTTCCAATCACCATAAGAAATGCACCGCCTGGAACATACAACAGTGCTGAATAGATTTTGCTGCACTAAACAGGACAGTGTGGACCATGAGTTGTAGTAGAATGTATTCAACTACAACCTGCAACAAGCCAAAAATAAGCGATATACTTAAAATATTGAATTAAGGAATTAATGTACAAATTAAGACTCAACATAATCTTGAAGCCAATCAGCACTGTGCACAAATTATGAGCAATATATTTCAAAAGACAGCCAACTACTGAAAGGGATCCTTAGTTCCTCTCACTTCAAATGCTGCAGAGGCTTGGCAAGGGTTTGGGGGTCAGGTCAACACACTTTTTTTCACTCCAAGAGGATTGTTCTGATGGTTTAATTCTGCCTGGAGGAAGAGGATTGTTCTGATGGTTTAATTCTGCCTGGAGGAAGAGGGTTAAAAACAAAAAGATGGAAAAAGCATGTTCATCCACAGCTGCAGTGAGACTACCTGGAAGAAGGGAAGGTTGTAGAGAATCTTTGTCATCCCAAAAAAGGCTACAGTATTGGGATAAAATACCTGCACTTTCCTTAGAATTGATGCTTGTAAGAGCACTGAATGACTCGAGAGAGAGGCTGGCCCAGAGACTGTGTTGCCTCCTGCAATACATAAAATGTGTCTCTTTCAATATATTTGAATCAAAGTTCATCAGGGGAAATTGAACCAATAAATCTTCTGCAGAGCAATGTGTAATGCAGACTGCAGCTGCCTCGCGATCCAGTGAGGCTGACTTTCGTCTTGTATCGAGTCCCACAGTTGGCCCGGCATTGCCTGGTGCAGTCAGGCCAATGGCAGCAGATAAGACCTTTGCCTCCAATCCCTTCCACTGGGGAATCAGTAGCACCAATCAGTCTGCAGGCTGGGTTTGCATTAAGCAGATGACTGATATCGTGTTTACAAGAGCAAACACTTTAATCACTTTCCCCCAATGGATAACAGCAAAAGGCAGAATGGGGCTCCAGATCACAGACTTCCAAAAAAATCATGGACCATATTCATTACACCCATATGCTTCAGGAATTCCCTCTCATGACTCCATGTGAATTAAAAAGGCTTCCACAATATAAATATGTGACTGCTGTGTAATCAAAAGCAGCTCTTCATGTTCCCTATTTTATGGCAGCTGCCTCTACACTTTTACAGACATGTGATACACCCTCTCAGGCCTAATTTCCAACATGAACTGCTATTGCAAAAGCAAAATCCCCTTTCACCCCATCAATCCCTCCATTCATTTAAGAGTACCACTAAATCCATCTTGCCCTTGTCTCCCTTTTCAGTATTCTAAAAGATCTTCTCCTCTGTGACACTCTTTCCTCAATCCCCAATTCTTCTTCCCTTTTCCACACACCTTCTCATGGTGCACACCTGCTGCCCTTTTACATCCAGGTTCTTCAGCAGTTTGGGCCATCAATATTCCTTCCAGGTGAAATACTGCTTTTGCTGCTGATACTGTGAATGAGACCAAAATACAAGCTGGGGGATCATTTCCCCAATATCTCCACAGACATGACCCTGCATTTCTAATCTGTCATTATTATGCAGCTCACTGAAATCTCAACAATGTGTCTGTCCTCAGCCTCTTACACAGTCGCAATGAAGTTCAACATCATGTCAAGCAGCAGCAACTGAGCTTTCCATTGGGTACTTCACAGCCTTCCAGAGGTAACCTTGGGTTCAACAGATTCAGATCACAGGGCCCTTGCTTTTTTCTGCTGTGAAAGTTTGTGAAGATTCTGCTATTTTCTTCTCTCGTTTGCTTTGTACCATGTTCAATTATCATCTCCTCACACTAATTGTCATTTAATCTCCTTCTTGCATTCATCACAGATGTCTGCTTTTGTTCTTCAGCAGCCCCCATCCAGTCGTTTGCTACCTCTGTCCTTGTTTACAACCTTTTTTTTCCTCTAATACTTTTCCAATTCTGACAAATGACCAAAAGCTATTGACCTGGAACCGTGGGCAAGGTTTTACTGGGTGCAGTTTAGGTGATGGAGTTGGTAAGGCTCTCCGTCCTTTGAAATGACTCCGTTGTCTACCACTGTATTCACCTTTACCAAGTTCGCTACCAGTTCTCAGGTTTGATGCCCACTTTTTCCATTCTCTGCCTGTGTCTCTGATGAGCGTTCCAAACGCAAGGGCTGCAAACCTCACTCTTGGTCATTTTCCCACCTGTTCAGTAAATAAGGGAATGAGGGAATGTGTGCAGGTGAATGAGTGAGAGTGAGCAGATGAGTGAGGATTGAAGTGAATGAGGAAAGGTGGGTGGAGAGTGTGGGCTGATGGGTACTGGAGTGAGTGAGGGCCATGTATGGGTGGTGAATGAGTTTGGATTGAGGTGGATGTACACGTGAGGGTAAAAAGTGAAGAGAACAAGTTACTGGGAGGGTCCAAGTGAGGGTGGGTTACTGGATGAGTGTGGATAGATGACTGAGGGTGAGTGAATGAGGTGGATGAGTGAGTCAGGATAGTGAGTGATTGGGTTAAGGAATGACTGAGTGGGTGATGGTGAGTTAACAGGTAAGTTTGAGTGAATGAGTGACGGTGAGTGAGTGGATGAGGATAAGTAGGAAGTGAGTGTGGGCAATCATGTGTAGTCAAGTTGGGGGCTCCTCCATTCAGGACCACCACTTCTACCTGTTCCTTTTCTTCTCCAGCTTATTCATGGGCACTTTCTTTTGTTAACACCAGCTGCGTAAACTCAGGTAGAAGTATTGTTTACTAGCCATTGCTTTCCTAATATCTATACCTTTCTTTAAGAAACCTGCATCAGTGTGGAAATAGACAGACGAGGCCGACAGTGACTATAACCAGGATCAGCAGATCAGGTATTTTGCACCAAGTGAGGGTCCTGCACTTTTCAATGTCAAATGGAAGTTAGGTGGGCGGCAAGGTGGCACAGTGGTTAGCACTGCTGCCTCACAGCGCCAGAGACCCGGGTTCAATTCCCGCCTCAAGCGACTGACTGTGTGGAGTTTGCACGTTCTCCCCGTGTCTGTGTGGGTTTCCTCCGGGTGCTCTGGTTTCCTCCCACAGTCCACAGATGTGCAGGTAAAGTAAATTGGCCATGCTAAATTGCCCGTAGTAATAGGTAAGGGGTAAATGTAGGGGTATGGGTGGGTTGCGCTTCGGCGGGTCGGTGTAGACTTGTTGGGCTGAAGGGCCTGTTTCCACACTGTAATGTAATCTAATCTAATCTTATGAAGCTTTGAAGTGCACCAGCATTGGGGATCCAAGTGATTGTGGTCTCAGTCACATGCCTCCCATTTCTTGTGTCTTTGTGTGGAAGTTCTTCATAATTGTCATTGATATTGTCAATGAAGTTTTGCTTTGTCTAGAAACAGTGAGAAATGAAACAATGAGCATGTATGCAGCTTGAAAGAATTTTTAAGATAGAAATGGGTGTTTTTTATCACCCCTTGAAATCGATAATTGGAATTACATATCCTTTCATTGGATGTGGGCCAAGCCAGTGGTTGTTGCATATCGCTAATTGCCCTTGAACTGAGTGGTTTGCTGGGCCATTTCAGGGGGCAGGTCATTCAGCAAATGTGTTACAATCAGCACGCCTGAGCTGTCTGCTCCCAAGGACATGAAATGCCTGTCTTCAACCACTGAGGCATCCCAATGATTCCACAATGTCTGCCTACAAACTCGCACAAAACCTGGTAAGAATAGATAACTAGCACATGGGCCAAAGGGGTACAAACTCTATCTGATCTCAAAGCCGATAGAAAACAGTGGGTCTGTCTGATGGTCTGTGTTGAGTCAGGACAGTCTATTAATTGGCACACAGGACTGGAGCATGCTTAATGACTGCTAGTCAATCACTGGCTCAAGTTAACTGCTCTGAGCAAATCTCAACCCGCTGCAGTCAAAGTCAGCTAACAAAACTGAGGGACAATTGTGGTTAGATTTCCAGTTGTTGCAGTTGACCCTCCAGTGCAGACTGTTATGCAGGATAGATATGGTTGTGGCCTTCAACTGGTCTAAACTCAGTTTTCCTTCAGGATGGTTCATGGTGCAGCCCTATCAGTCACACCCAGCTTTTATACCAATATATATCTTAACAGGGACCACTTGGAGCATTGCATGTTGCTGAAAATATGCTATTCTTTATAATTAAGTAGTTTAATTTCAGTCTGCAACTGCATGTTTGAATATACAGAATCACAGACTCATACAGCATGGAAACAGGCCCTTCAGCCTACCAAGTCTATGCTGACCAGCAAATACCAGACTACATTAATCCCATTTACCTGCAATTGGTCCATAGTCTTCTATTCCCAGTCTTTTCAATATTCATCCAGATGCTTCTTAAATGTTGCAAGTGTACCTACCTCTGCCACCTTCTATGGCAGCACATTCCATATTTCTACCACTTCCTAGCTAAACCTTTCATCTCCTCTAAATCGTTTACTCCTCACATTAAACATAGGCCCTCTGGTCTTTGACACACTTGCCATGGGGAAAAGATTCTCACAATCTACTCTGCCTACGCCTCACATTATTTTGTACACCTCAATCTGATTCCCCCTCCCCTCAGCTTCCTCTGCTCCAAGGAAAATTAACCCTTGGAGTTTATAGCCAAGATGCTTCATCACAAGCAACATCCGGAATCCCCAATGCAATCATATCCTTCTGATAACATGGCAATCAGAACTGCACACAGTATTCTATCTGTGGTCTAGCTAAAATGTTTTATAAAGTTTTAACAAAATGTCTATGCCCTTGCAAATGAATGCAAGCATCCTGCTTGCTTTCTTCATCAACCTATCTACCCGTGCTGACATCTTCGGGGATCTATGGACTGTATTCCAGGGCCCCCTTGTCCCTCAGCATTCCCTAGGGAGCAACCATACATTGTGTATAGCCTTCCCTTATTTTACTTCTCAAAATGAATCACCTCACATGTATTTGGATTAAATTCCATCTGCCATTGCTCTGCCCAATTTACCAACAGATCAACATCAGACTGTCATCTGAGACCATTTTCCTTACTATCAACAATGCCCCAAATTTTCATGCTTTCTGCAAACTTATTAATTGTACTTTCTACATTTACATTAAAAACATTAATATATGCAACAAACAGCAAGGGTCCCACCATCAATCCCTGAGGTACACAAGCTTCCCATTATAAAAGCATTCTTATCTTTCATCTCGTTGTTGCAATCTAATTATGGATCTAACTTGTCTTGGATCCCTTTAGCTCTTACCTTTTGGACTACCCTTCCATGTGAGACCATGTCAAAGGCCTTACTAAAGTCCATGTAAACCACATCTACTGCACTTCTCTTTTCAATAGAACTCAATTAAATCAGTCAGACAGGATCTCTATTTAGCAAATCCATACTGACTATCCCTGATCAATCCGTGTGTTTCCTAGTGTTGATTAATCCTGTCTCTCAGAATTCCTTGCAATACTTTTCCAATCATTAACATCAGGCTAACTGGTCAATAATTACCCGGTCTATCCCTGCTGCCCTGTTGAACAAAGGTACCAATTAACTATTCTCCAGTCATCAAGCACTTAACCTGTGGCCAGAAAAGTATTAAATATCTCAGCCAGGGTCCCAGCACTCTCTTCCTTTGCCTCCCATAGCAGCCAAGAATGCATATCATCAGCTACAGTCAGTTCTTCCAGAACGCGATGATTGAGCTCTTGTGTAGTCCCGTGTTATAGAAAGATTGTGCTTTAGAAACAATGTTTAAAGTCTTGGCAATGTAATTGTGTTACAGCCAATACACGTTTTAAAAGTTCAAGCTTTAGAAACAGTGTCCCCAGTTCTTCAATCGTGTCATCATGTTATCGTGAATTTGCATTAACAAAAAACATATTACAGCAGAAGGACTTGTATATATCAGGAAATATATATATATAACTGTAATAAATATGAGTTTAATCTTCAATGCTGTTATCCTCTTATAATCCTTTTGTTAAAGGAGCTAACATCAGTTTTACCACACTGAGTGAAAGTATGCTGCTGGAGCCAAAGCCTACAGCATAGCAGCAGTTATGGTTATTTATATAATCTTCCAAGACTGCATTGACAGAAGCTTAGATCCTTGATTGAAGATTTACATATCAGCAGCCCTGAATATCAAAACCATTTGGACAACTAAAGATTATTGGTAATTTAATCAATTCTATTGAGAAATATGTCAGCAGATGCTGTAGCAAAGAATTTAGGTGTGACTTTGCTGATGAACGCTCTGAAAGAATATCGAATTAGAAATAGTCTCTCTACCAACTAAAGCCTTAGGAAAGGACCTTTCAAGCAAATAAAAGGATCTCACCACTGGATCCTTATTTGAAAACAGATACAAGCATGAATTCACAGTTGCAGGCCAAAAATAAGTGATGCAGCCAACACTTTTGCTACAGTCAGCAAAGCGCACCAGACCAACAATGTGTATAACATGTGGGTTGTTGCACTAACTCAAAAGGAGCAGCATGGTGGCACAGTGGTTAGCAGTGCTGCTTTGTAACACTAGGGATCGAGGTTTGATTTCAGCTTCAGGCGACTGCCTGTGTGGAGTTTGTACATTCCTCTCGTGTCTGCGTGGGTTTCCTCCCACAGTCCAAAGATGAGCAAGTTCGCTGCATCAGCCATAACAAATGCAGGGTAGGATGCTCTTCGGACTTGATGGACTGAATGGCCTGCTCTCAGACGACAAGGATTCTATGAAAAGCTGCTCAGTTTTTCTTCGTATGTTGGTACCTAACCTTACTGACAGGAAAAGTGTGGCTGGTTCAACAACCACAGAGAGAGCCAGATTGCAAACCAACAACTTGCATCTTAAATGAACCAAAATTAATCATAGCAGAAGAATGGGCAGCCTTGAAAGAGAAATATAAGAAATAATTCTCACTGAATTACAGAGAGATGTATTGTCTTCTTTTGTATTGTAAATTATCAAAATACTTCTTGGGCTTAATTTAGTAAATTGATCAAATTATTCAAATATGCTCTTAAGTAGGGATTTTAAATGCACTCATCTAACAAAACAAAGAAGATAAAGAATCTGTCCCTCCATAAATGATGGCATCGAAGTAAATAAAGATATTTGACTTGTCACTAAAAAATGAACTCAAAGGGACTAGCAGTAATAAACCTCAAACAAGACATGAAATTTGTAAGGGTCTTCTCCACTGTCTCCACCATCCAATAACTGGAATATATGGAAGAGACTCACAAAGGATCAATTAATATTGCTTTAATCATCACCATGAGCAAAAAGCTAGACAAATACCTCGTTGAGAGCAGAACTGAAGTTCAGACAGAGATCAGAATGATTTCAATGCATGATGATTCAATTATTTAAAGGTAAGATGAGGGTGGACCCTCTAAATTTCAAAACACTGCTTCCAGAATCCTTAACAGTAGATAAATGAGAATACCACAACATCTAAGAAATAACCAGATCAGTTAGCCGCTGCAATTCTAGCAAATCTAAATTCCTCCTTCTTCTGGATCTTAAGATCATCTTTCAATAATTACGAATCCCAAGGTGCTTCGGTCCTATCCTCAATCAGAATCATCACAGATTTGAAGGATTTGTACATTTATTTTTATTATTATTTTCATTAATTTGTGAGATGTGGGCATCATTAGCTGGCAAGCATTCATTGCCTCCCTAGTTGCCCTTGAGAAGGTGGTGGTGAACTGCCTTCTTGAACCACTGCAGTCCAACTGCTGTGAGTTGACCCGCAACACCATAAGAAAGAGAATTCCAGGATTTTCAACCAGTGATAGTGAAGGAATGGTGATATATTTTGAAGTTAAGATGGTGAGTAGCTTGGAGATGAACTTGAAGGTGTTCTGTTATGTCTTCTGCCATAATCCTTCAAGATGGAAGTGTTCGTGGGTTTGGAAGGTGCTGTCTAAATATCTGTAGTGAATTTCTGCCGTGCATCTTGTCGATAGTACACACAGCTGCTACTAAGTGTCAATGGTGGAGGGAGTGGATGCTTGTGGATATGGTGCCAATCAAATGGGCTGCTTTGTCCTGGATGGTGTCAAGCTTCTTGCTGGTGCTGCACTCATCCACACAAGTGAGGAGTATTCCACCACACTCCTGACTTGTACCTTGAAGATGGTGGACAGGCTTTGGATAGTCAGGAGGATGGTGTGACATTTATGATGAGGGTGATAAAGGTAAAGAATCTCCTAACACCATAGGCACACAAACACACATCCCTACCTTTGAAAACATGGCATTGTGTTGTGATAAGATGCAGAGGGATGGAATGTTTTCTCTCTCTTCCTAATCCTCATTTGAACATAATATTTTTTAAGTATATATTTGTCCATTCAATGAATTTTTTATGATTTATATTCTGCAACCAAGAAAGACACAGTGTTCCTTGTGTGTTTCAAGGAAAAAAAAGAAAATTATATTTACTGTACTTAAATCAAACTTATAAAAAATAATAAAAAATGCACTTAACTGTAAGTAAGTGTGCACCCAGATTCGCATGCACAAACACACAGAACTTACAGAGTGGGAGAACTGACTAAGGAGTGTGTTTGTCATTCACTGAAAGACAAAAGCTCTGATGACTTGAATGGTTCTAGGCTGAGCTCATGGCTCCCTTTGGATTTAGTGTCAAAGGGATTTAATGTGTTGGCAGATGATTTCTCTATTCTTATGGATTAGTTCTTAAAACTCAGTTTACAGTGAGTGGATTATCTATCAGCAGATGGGGCACAAACTTGAAGCTTGCTGAGGAGAAAGATCTCACTCAGGGATCCTGTTCTTTCTGCAACTTTTCCACTTTGTTCTTTTTGTGGCCCCAAGAAAAACAGCTTCTTGAACACATCAGAGAATTAGTTGGCTTAACACGTGGTCCTCTCGATCCAACTAACCAGTGAAACAAATATGGTTGTAACTAGTGGATTCTAGGTCCAGCTTGCTTGGATTATGGTTAAAAGGGTTCCTCTCTCAGTCGGAGTTCATTGTCTGAAATTATTATGTCTAATAGCTTGTTCAGCACCCAAATGCTGGCTAGGAATTCTGGAAATAGACCAAGAATTGTAGATCACTCGTATTCCTTTTAGAACTATCTTTTATTGATTCTTGCAAACATGCTTAATCCATTTTAATTGCTTTGAAATTTGTGAGGTATAATGATGCCAATGTTCAGCCATCTTAGAAACTGCTGCTTCAGTCATTTAAAACTCGATCTGTGATTTTCATCCAGTAAATACATAAGATCAGATTAGATGCAAAGCATCTAACAATGTTAAAATGGGTGGGCTGAAAAAGAAAGCTAATGATTGCTGATCATTATGATTTAGTTCAACGTCCTGCTTAGCTGAACTGTGAGCCCATTTCCATTTATCTAGTGCAAAATACATCCGCTTTTTGATCTTCCATCATCCATTTGCAGGTCGCCATGGATTCTTGGACAACATTGCAGCTGGAGTATAAAATATTGCATGTGATGTTTTATTCCATTAAAACTTTCAGCACTCTAGGAAATTTGGAAACTCTTCCTGCAAGATTGCAATGAACTTGCATTGACATGAACAAAGCCCAGATTCCAAATAAAGGATAAGTCTAATCAAAAGATGCATAGAGCTTACAGCATGGCAATGTCAATTTTCATTTCATTCATTACTTTATTTTACTTTGAATAGTCAAACCATTTTTACACAGTCTCGCCCCACAAGCAGACCTCATGGACAGGAGGTGTCAAGTCTCTTGTTAATTGATATTTCCCTGAGAGTGTTGTGACTTAACAATCAGTGTGCCATGACGTCTACATGGCACTGCTGTTTCACTAAGTGCCTCATCCATTCGATGGACCATTGCTGGAGGAGAGAAATGTTAACCATCAATGTTCATCGCAACTTATAGAGAGAGAAGAATAAGATATCCATCCATCCCAGGAATCAACCACCAAAACATAACTCACAGCTCATGAGTTCTGTTTATGCATCTGATTCATTTTTCTTCGAAATCGTTGTGTTGCAAATACAACTTTTGGCTCTGCTAACCACAAAGTTGATTCCAAATAGTGGAAAATTTATAAACAATTCAAAATAACAGTATTCATCAAGACTGATGCTATCAAAATCATATTTGTATTTTTTTTCTCTCATGCAACTTTCAAATTTTTTGCCATAATTGAATCCTTTCACAATATTTTTTATATCATTAGTGGCTCAGGGAGTGTATCTGATGATACAGGCTGGGGCTGTCCAAATTTTTATCCTCATTCAATCCCTACTCTGTGATGTTCTCAGCCAGATCTCACATCTTGACACAAGTTCACATTCCTAATCATTGTTATGCTGAGCATGTGAATGACAAGAAGACTGTACCAGGCTCAGCTGTGGTATCCCCTCAAGAACATTTAAACTGCTGACCCTCACTACAAAGACTCACAGGAACTGAAGAGAAACTATAGCTTCGACAACAAGCTCAAGGTGATATCATATGGAAGGTGCAAAGGAAAAAATAAATTGTTGAAAATTGTTTCAAAGGTGTGTTTTGTCCCACATCCGTGTAAATCAATTTCAAGGCAGTTTGAGAGAATCATTTCCTCACATAAGCAGCAGGAATTTCAATCTTTGCTTTCAATAAGAATTTGTATTCATAGAGCTGGGGCCCCCAAATGGGGCGAAACTTTGCCAATATGCTGACAAAACAACAGATTCAGTTGTATGTTTTTTTTGCCTTTTGCATATGCTGTACCACGTCAGATAATTTTTCCAGTCTGACTGAATCATTTTTTTAATATGAGCTTGTGAGAACAGCCAACATTCTATCACTTGTTTCACACTGAAACATGTTCAGGCATGTTTCGGGCACTTCACACTTGAATAGGCTTACAGTTCCACTTTCTTTTTGTTGATGTCATTAACTATTTGCTGATCTGTAATCAATTCAAATATGCACAAGAGTGGTGAGATGGGGGGAGCAGTGGAAATCATTTGTTAATCATAAAATACAAGGGGCACTGATATTTTTCAAAATTTATGAAAATCTAGGGCTGTACTTGGACCTTGTCCTCCTAGTAATGTATTCTGCAATGATTTATGTTCAGTAACCATGCACAGGAATACACAGAAGAGATTCATTGACTTCTTTCAAAATTATGGCAACAATAAAGCATTAAAAAACAACCATTCAGCTCATCATGCCTGCACAAAACCCTCCATACCAAATAAGACCAGAACAGTTGAAAATCTAGCGAGGAAAAAATGGTGACATCTAACTGTTATTTGTTGCTTTACGCAGCACTGCTCATGGTAACAAGATAAAGCAAATCCTCTACAATTCATCAATGAAGATTAAATCAAAAGTACTCAGTTCATAAAACAGCCATTTTTCAACATTATCTTCTACTGTGGTAAATGTGTGGAGATCCTTACAATATTGCAATTGCCCACACTGCAATATTTAATGGCATAGGATATTGTGTGATTCGTACTTGGGCTATTTTTTTTTCATTTATAAAAAGCAGGTCTTATAACTGCTGGCCTATGAAATGAGCATTCAGGACAACGTTCAACTTGGGCACATGAGGCAGTGTTCAAAGATCTTCGGGGATTATGCTCGGACTGCATTCTGATGTGAATGGAAGATGCATCAGTCAGTGATAGAGGTTCACGCCTCTGCTGCAGCAGAGCAGAAATGAATGAACATGGGGCAAATTGAGCCTGGACTGATTAGTAAACTTGGCAGGAGCAACAGTTAGATTCAGGTTAGATGGATTTAGGATCAACATTACGGTGGTTATGGCCAGGACATGGACAACATCAGCACCAGTGAAGGTCAAGTCCTCACAAGAAAAGGGCTGAGAAGAGAATTGGAGGTCAAACCAGGACTAAGATCAGGAATCTCTGGGAAGGAAAGATATTTGATAGCATGATTAAATCAATATTTTTGTGTGCATTAGTGCTGTGCAAGCCAGTGACCTGTGCATCTTTTAGCATTCAAAGGGCAGGGTATTCCACTCCTGGCTGCTGCATTCAGTCCTCCACAGGAACAGTAGCAGGAACGTATGTTCTAAGTGGTCACTCAAGTTAGTTTAAAAGTTGATTCAAAGTTCAGTCAGTTCTAGCCGTTAGTCAGACTCAGTCAATGCTGAAGGTTGCTGCCATTAAGCTGCCAGCAATCAGTTGCTTAGAAGCAGGTGGAAGAGTATTTATGCAGCATAATTGATTTTAGTTCCTAGATAGTCATGACTCAAGAAGGGCGTGATGAAACTGAGAAGGTGATAAAAAAGTTGCCAATATCTTGAAGAGATAGCTCAAAGGTCAACTTGGGAGCCATTGATAGTTCATTGCAGCTGAGAGTGAAAGAAATCCACAAGCAGTATTTGCTCGGTGTAGGTAAGAAAGATTCAGGGAAAGCCATGACAATGTCAGCTTAGTGAGTCTAGCTATCTGCAGAAGTGTTGGAACAATGTCAAGATTAGAGGCTTGAATGCAGCCTTGAGAATCTAAGGAAGTGTATTCACAGGAAAAAGAGAGTTTGCCAGTTAAAGTTGAGCAGTCTTGGAGGCAGTGCATGATAGAGCAACTTTTACATAGTTTCAAAGATAGTACTTGGAAAGTAAACAATTAGAATCCCTTATTGAGGAGACAAATGTTTGGTGAGATTCGGTAAACCACAGCATCAAAATATCTGGGTGAATTGCTGAGAAATCAATAAAATCTGTCTTGACCTCATCTGCTATTTGATGCATATTGTGGGATGTTCTACCCCAGTTTGTTTGTTAAACCATATTTACCACATGTTAATTCTGGATGTTAAAAATATAATACAGGGTGACCGCCGTATCTGCAGAATCATTTTCTACGGTTTCAGTTACCCATAGTTTATCACGGCCCAAACATATTACAGGGAACGTTCCAGAACCAGGGACCCAGGGGACTTCCAGGAAGGTAAATTTCCTATTTAAATGAATGAGTTCACTCCTGTCCACGGTTTCAGGCTTCTATGGTAGGTCTTGGAATGTATCCCCCGTGAATATGGGGGGGACAATTGTAGTACAGAGCATTGTGGATTGTTTTGCTTATATGAACAATATGAAATACATTACGTTTGCTCAAAACAATGGAATCATGTAATTTTATTCAGGGACTGGAATAAAGTTACTCGTCCATATCTAGATCGTGTAAAAAATTTGGTGGTCTCTTTGAAGATTATAACAACACTTTGAGATTTTAGGATTGGGGAGGAAGGCCACAGCAATCTTTAAAAAAATGCCTAACACTATTGTAATTTGTTTCAGCAGATGATCATTAGGGTTGGTTTGTACTAGAACAACTCCAGATAAAGGAATGCTTACAAAGAACAAAGAACATTACAGCACAGGAACAGGCCCTTCAGCCCTCCAAGCCTGCACCAACCCAGATCTTCTATCTAAACCTGCTACCTATTTTCTAAGGGCCTGTATCCCTTTGCTCCCTGCTTATTTATGTATCAGTCTAAATACTTCTTAAATGACAGTCTCATTCCCACCCCTACCACCACCACTGGCAACGCGTTCCAGGCACCCACACCCTCTGCATGAAGAGCTTTCCACGCATACCTCCCCTAAACTTTACTCCTCTCACTTTGAACTCATGACCCCTCGTAACTGAGTCCCCTACTCTGGGAAAAAGCTTCCTGCTATCCATCCTGTCTGTACTTCTCATGATTTTGTAGACCTCAATCAGGACCCCTTAAACCTCCATCTTGCTAATGAAAATAATCATAATCTATTCAACCTCTCTTCATAGCTAGCACCCTCCATACCAGGCAACATCCAAGTGAACCACCTCTGCACCCTCTCCAAAGCATCCACATCCTTTTGGTAATGTGGCCACCAGAACTGTACGCAATATTCCGAATGTGGCTGAACAAAAGTCTTATACAGCTGTAACATGATCTGCTAACTCTTGTACTCAATACCACTCCGATGAAAGAGAGCATGCTGTATGCCTTCTTGTCCACTATAACTGACCTGCATTGCCACCTTCAGGGAACAATGGACCTGAACACCCAGATCTCTCTGTACATCAGTTTGTCCTAGGACTCTTCCATTTACTGTATAGTTTGCTCTTGAATTGGATTTTCCAAAATGCATCACCTCGCATTTGCCTGGATTAACTCCATCTGCCACTTCTCTGCCCAACTCTCCAATCTATCAATATTTTGCTGTGTTCTCTGACGTCCCTTTCACTATCTGCGACTCCACCAATCTTAGTGTCATCTGAAAACTTGCTAATAAGGCAACCTACACCTTTCTCCAAATCATTTATGTATATCATAAACAACAGTGGTTCCCACATGGATCCCTGTGGAACACTGCTGGTGACAGGTCTATATTTTGAGAAACTCCCTTCCACCACTACTCTCTGTTTCCTGTTGCTCAGCCAGCTCTCTATCCATCTAGCTAATACACCCTGGATGCCATACGACTTAACCTTTTCCATCAGCCTACCATGGGCAACCTTATCAAATACCTTACTAAAGTCCATGTTTATGACATCTACATCCCTTCCCTCATCAAACAACGTTGTCACCTCTTCAAAGAATTCTATTAGATTAGATTAGATTTCCTACAGTGTGGAAATGGGCCCTTCGGCCCAACCAGTCCATACCGATCCTCCGAAGAGTAACCCACTCAGACTCATTTTCCTCTGACTAATGTACCTAACATTATGGGCAATTTAACATGGCCAATTCACCTGACCTACACATCTTTGGACTGTGGGAGGAAACCGGAGCACCCGGAGGAAACCCACGCAGACACAGGGAGAATGTGCAAACTCCACACAGACAGTCGCCCCAGGCTGGGATTGAACCAGGGACCCTGGCGCTGTGAGGCAGCAGTGCTAACCACCGAGCCACTGTGGGTTTGTAAGGAATGACCTTCCCTGCACAAAACCATGTTGTCTATCACTGATAAGCCCATTTTCTTCCAAATGGGAATGCATCCTATCCCTCAGTATCTTCTCCAGCAGCTTCCCTACTAATGACATCAGGCTCACAGGTTTGTAATTACATGAATTATCCCTGCTACCTTTCTTAAACAAGGGGACGATATCAGCAATTCTCCAGTTGTCTGGGACCTCACTCGAGTTCAAGGATGCTGAAAAGATATTGGTTAAAGCCCCAGCTGTTTCCTTTCTCACTTCCCTCAGTAACCTGGGATAGATCCCATTCGGACCTGGGGACTTGTCCACTTTGATGTCTTTTAGAATACCCAATACGTCCTCCCTACTTATGGTCACTTAACATTGCGTAATCAAAGATCCATCCCTAACCTCAACATCCATCATATCCCTCTCCTCCATGAATACTGATGCAAAGTACTCATTAAGAATCTCACCCATTTTCTCTAACTCCATGCATAACTTTCCTCCTTTGCCCTTGAGCCAACCCCTTCTCTAGTTACCCTCTTGCTCCTTATATATGAATAAAAGGCTTTGGGATTTTCCTGAATCCTGTTTGCTGAAGGTATTTCATGACTCCTTTTAGCCCTCTTAATTCCTCGTTTCAGATTGGTCCTACATTCCGGTATTTTTCCAAAGCTTCATCTGTCTTCAGTCATCTTAAGCATGCATCCTTTTTCCTCTTAGCTAGTCTCACAATTTCACCTGTCATCCATGGTTCCCTAATCTTCCCATTTCTATCGCTCATTTTCACAGGAACATATCTCTCCTGAACTCTAACCAACCTCTCTTTAAAAGCCTCCTACATATCAAATGTGAATTTACCTTCAAACAGGTACTCCCAATCTACATTCCCCAGCTCATGTCAAATTTTGGTTTGGTTAACCTTCCCTCAATTTAGCACTCTTCCTTTAGGGCCACTCTCGTTTTTGTTCATGGCTATTCTAATACTTATGAAATTGTGATCACTATTCCCAAAGTAATCCCCAACTGAAAGTTCAACCACCTGGCCGGGCTCATTTCCCAACATCAGGTCCAGTATGGTGCCTTCCCGAGATGGACTATTTACATACTGCTCTAGAAAATCCTCCTGGATGCTGCTTACAAATTCTGCTCCATCCAGACCTCTAACACACAGTGAATCCCAGTCAATGTTGGGAAAATTAAAATCTCCTATCACCATCACCCTGTTGTTCCTACACCTTTCCATTATCTGTTTACATATTTACTTTGTGCACTAGCTTCTCAATCACCAATTAGAAGTCTTAGAAGACATCATAGTCCACTCATTTGGGAACCCTAATGTGGTTCCTGAAATCCATTCCAATTGAATACCATTGTGACATGACTAAATATATTATAATCTGATTGATAACCATGATTAGTAAACAATTTCATTACCATTGGATCATTTAGCTGATAGAATTGTAGAAGGCTATTCTAGATAGATTTTAGCATTTGCTTTAATTTTTAAAATATTTTCTTCCCTACCTGGGGAGAGGCATGTTGTAACTCGTCCAAGTGCCACAAGGATATGGAATAGGAGCAGCTATATAATAAATTTTCAGCATAACTGCTCTGTATCAGTGTTTGTGTACCACATGGACCCACTTCCTACATTATACCATTTCACACAATCAACAAATCCTTCTCAAACAAAAACAACCCTTTCAAGTGTCACTGGATCTCAAACATTAATGCTGTTTTCTCTCCAAAGATGTTGTGTTTCTCCAGCAAGTTTTGTTTTTGGTTTAGACATCCAGCATCTGTAGTTCTTTTCTTGATCAACAAATCCTCTGTTCTGTTCTTCATCACACACTTATCTAATTACCCCTTAAATGCATGTATGCTATTTATTCCAACTACTTAATTTAATGCACAGTTCACATTCTCACCACTGTCTTAATAGATCTAGATTTAGACTCATATTTAGATCTCGATGTAGATTTAGATTTTCTTGTCACATGTACTTGAATGCAGGAATACAGGAGTGCAGTGAGAAGTGTACAAAGTTGCCATTCTCCAATGCCATCTTAGTATTCAAAAGACAGGATTAAAAAAACAGAAACAGAAATGAAAGAAACAATAATTAGAAAAAGAAACATTCAGATCACTCCCCTGCCTGTGCCATGAGTCCTTACTACCAGAAAAACAACGCCACAAAGTCCATCCCTCAATCCGTGAACACTCATGTGCCCCAGTCTCCCACACAGCTGGAATGCCTCTGCCTCCACCATCAGGTACTCGGGCCCAGCCAGATCCTGGAGCCGCACAACCATCACTGCCACTGTGTCACCATTTCTCCGTGCCATCTTCCCTCCAATGACATTGCCCCTGCCATGACTCTATGCTGGGCCGACTTCAGCAATGCAGCCACCACTGAAGCTGCCAGGTCCTGAACTGTGCTCAAACCAGACGCTCACCCTGAAGTAGCCAGTGCCGCATTCTGGCTTACGCTATTGCAGCTGCTTAATCCTGGGATCACCATTAAAGCAAAGGAACCCACCACTGCCAAGCCCCCAATAGGAACCACTCCCACTGCTGCCAACACAGCAACAAAGAAGCTTTTCCTGAATTCCATGTTATCATGCCAGTTGATGGTAATATTAGACAAGTCCAATCTCAGAGTGAATCCTGGATTGATAGATCATAAATTTTACTTTTGCCATTTGGTTACCATAGTAACCTGTCACTGAACAGATTTACACAAGGCCACCATTGTTCATTTAATAAAAGATTGCCAGCTTATTATACACAAGAAGAAATTGTATATATGACAATCTTGACATAAAAATAAGCTCAAAAGTTCAAACCTTTTCCTAATGATGTCCTTGACAGATACTCAATCCCAGTAAAATATCATTGTATCTTAACTTCCTAATTTCTCACTCCACTGATGAACTTCCAAGCATTTCCTGCTGGTAATTTTCTATACATTCACCAGATGTCATTCTGTTGCGATCTCTCCCCGATATACCCAGACATCTGCAATAGGACTGACCTTTTCTAAACGAACTTAAGAACAGCCCTGACTACTGAAACTGCTAAAGCAGTACTGAACATTCTTCCCAATTCTGAAATCCTGGATTGCCACAAACTAAAGATTAAGGACTAAAGTGTTCACGGTATTCCAATTGCAGTCTGACCAGTGTCTTGTATAATTTAGCAAGTTTTCCATAGTTTTATAATCTATCCCCTTTGGTCAGCATTTTATTTGCTTTGATTAGATTAGAGTGGTGCTGGTAAGAAGCTGTTGGTAAGAAGCTGTTCTTCTCAAATGGAAACTGAGTGTGGCCCTTGGTCTTTCTCTCTGTGTGTCAAAAATATTCAACTTTGCAAACATACCAACTAACTTCCCAGATAATTTACCAAGTCATTTAGTTTAGGTGACCTGATTTCTTGAAAATAATGTTTGAATATACCTTTTGAAAATGACTTTCTGAGCTTTCAATATTTCTGGATTTTCCCTGAAGTCAAATGTTTTTCTACTGTATCATGCAAAAACTGCCTTTGAGTTTATCAACCTGCACTCTCACTGCTGCCTTCAATGCCAATACATCTTTCTTTAGATTAAGGACTAAAGTGTTCACGGTATTCCAATTGCAGTCTGACCAGTGTCTTGTATAATTTAGCAAGTTTTCCATAGTTTTATAATCTATCCCCTTTGGTCAGCATTTTATTTGCTTTGATTAGATTAGAGTGGTGCTGAAAAAGTGCAGGTTTTCCTTCTCCTCGGATGCTGCCTGACCTGCTGTGCTTTTCCAGCACCACTCTAATCTAAACTCTGGTTTCCAGCATCTGCAGTCCTCACTTTTGCCTATTTTATTTGCCTTGCCTGTTATCCACTGAAATTGTCCGTTGCTTTTTGTGATTCATGCTGTAAGGATTTCTAAATCCTTACGTGCTGCAGCTTTCTGCAATCTTTTTCAAATTCAATCATATTGAGCTCCTCTATACCTCCTGCCAAATTGGATAACCTCATATTTTCTCACATAGTATTCTATCTGTCAACTTTTTGCCCACTCATTTAACTTGACTATATCCTTTTGAAGAATATTTATATCATCCTGCCCACTTGTCTTCCCACCTGTTTTTTGTGTCATCCACAAAGTTGATAGCAGCACATTCGCCTCCCTCATTCAAGTCATAAATACATGCTGCAAATAATTGTGGCTCCAGTTCTGACCCTGTCGCACTCCTCTAGATACTGAGTTATGCTTGAAAATCTCTATACCTCCGATTGTCACAATGTTGTCATTTTGACTATACAGCAAATAAATTTCACCACAATGTCAAGGGTTTTTTTTTCCTGTCTTGGAGATAATGGTCATTGCTTGGCACTTGCGTGGCATGAATGCTAACTGCTATGTATCGGCACAAGCTTGAATTTTGTATAAGTCTTGTTGGATTTGGACTGGACTGCCTCAGTACCTGCTGAGTTGCAAATGAGGCTGAACCTTATGGGCAATCATCAGTGAGCATTCTAGCTATGACCCTACAATCGAAGGATTGTCAATGATGAATAAACTGAAGATGTTTGGGCCTCGGACATACCTCTAGGAACTCTTTTAGATTACTTACAGTGTGGAAACAGGCCCTTCGGCCCAACAAGTCCACACCGACCCGCCGAAGCGCAACCCACCCAGACCCATTCTCCTACATTTACCCCTAACATTACGGGCAATTTAGCATGGCCAATTCACCTAACCTGCACATTTTTGGACTGTGGGAGGAAACCGGAGCCCCGGACGAAACCCACGCAGACACGGGGAGAATGTGCAAACTCCACACAGTCAGTCGCCTGAGGCAGGAGATGAACCCAGGTCTCTGGCACTGTGAGGCAGCATTGCTAACCACTGTGCCACCATGCCGCTCACTCTTGCCATAGTGACCTTCAACAAGTGCAACCATCTTCCTTTGTGCCATAAATGATTCCAACCAGTGGAGAGATTTCCCCCAATTCCCACTGACACCTGTTTTTCCAGGGCTACTTGATGTAGCATTCGGTCAAATGTTTTCTTGATGTCAAGGGCGGTCACCATCACTTCCATGCTTAAATTCAGTTCTTTTGTTTGTTTTATAGATTAGATTAGATTACATTATAGTGTGGAAACAGGCCCTTCGGCCCAACAAGTCCACACCCCCCCGCCGAAGCACTACTCACCCATACCCCCTACATTTACCCTTTACCTAACGCTACTGGCAATTTAGCATGGCCAATTCACCTGACCTGCACATCTTTGGACTGTGGGAGGAAACCAGAGCACCCGGAGGAAACCCACGCAGACACGGGGAGAACGTGCAAACTCCACACAGTCAGTCGCCTGAGGCGGGAATTGAACCCAGGTCTCTGGAGCTGTGAGGCAGCAGTGCTAACCATTGTGCCACCGTGCCACCCACTTGATCAAGGTTGTAATGAGGTCAGTATCTAAGGATCTCTGGTGGAATATGAACTGAGCGTTAGTGAGCAAGCCTTTGTTTAGAAAGTATTGATGACTCCTTCCATCATTTTGCGAATAATCAAGAGTAGATTTTATTAGTTGCTAATTGGCCAGGTTTGATCGGTCCTGCTTTTCATAGACAGGACATGCTTGGGCAATTTTTCACATTGCCAGGGAAAGGCCAACCATTCTGGAAAACATTGGCTAGGGGTGTGGCTAGTTCCAGAGCACAAGTTTACAGTATTTTAGCTGGAAGATTGTCAGGATATACAGTAGCTAAAGGCTTCAGCTGTTTCTTAACATTACATGGAATGGAATTGGCTAAAGGCTAATGCTGGAGACCTCAGAAGGCCAGGATGGATCATCCACTTGGAAATTCTGGCAGAGGAAGCTTGTCTTTGACACTGATGCAATGTTCCCATCCAATTCCCATCACTGAGGATGGGGATATTTTATGAATCTCCTGCTCTAATGAGTCCGCCATCATTCAAAACTAGATTTGTTAGAATTGCAGAGCTTAGTTATGATTAATTGCTTTTGGGATTGCGCTTAGGTCTGTCCATCACTTACCACTTCTAGTATTTGGCAAGTAGTCCTGTGTTGTATCTTCACCAGCTTGACAGCTACCTTTTAGGTATGCTTGGTTGCTGCTGCTCCTGGCACACCATCTTGCACCCTTCATTGAAGATGCGATTTTAAAAAGCGGTAAATGCGAGGCCATGAGTTTACGGATTGTGGTTGAATATAATTCAGCCCCTGCTGACAGCCTGCTGTGCCTCCTGGATGCCCAGTCTTGAGTTGCTAGTCTGTTAAAGTTGAGAGACTCAACAGTAACAGACCAAGACAACTTCTAAATCCTCGGCCTCTACCACCTTGAAGGACAAGGCTAGGAGATCAACATGAACACTATCATCTGCAAGTTCTCAGCCAAACCACACGCCATCCTTCCTTGGAATATATCAGTGTCATGACTAGTTCAAATTCCTGGAACTCCTCCCTTAATAGTACAAGAGAATACATCACCCTATGAACTGCAACAGTTTCAGAAGACAGCCCATCATCACCTTCTCAAGGGCAATTAGCGATTGGCAATAAACACAGAATTTGACAGCGATCCTCACAATCCATGAAATAATAAATAGTCATTTTATTGGCTTTAGATTGTGGGTCTCTGTTGGGTTCCTCTCATCATATTTCTCCTTTTCGTTGGAGTGAATATATTGCACAAAACTCATGGGTCTCTTGTTTTAATTTTCACCTTCAGTCTTTAAACAGTGCTGCTGCAAAAGACAGCAGAGAAGTGTCAAAATCTCAAACTGGGGTTGCCAAGATTTGGCCAATTGTGCAGAAAACTGCAATCGACCTCCAATGCTGAGCTGAATGAAATCCATTCAGCACTTTACAAGTTGGCAGGTGTAATACGTGGCTTTGATATAAAAGCAAAGACGAGTACATAAGCAAAAAAATCCTAATGATGACATCCTTAGCATGTATATATTTATCTTCTATAATGCAGTCATTTAATTTTGTTTGAAATTCAATGGAAATGGATTAAATGGTTTCCATGAATCCAATACTTTTAGTTTCATAAGCCTATGACAATTTTACAGGTTGGACCAATTATAAATGCAGCTGGATTGATCTCATATTGAAACAGAGGAGGAAAAATAACAGACACTAAGGTTGCTCAAATACTGATTTCACCATGTTATAAGAGCCATTTAATTAATTAATAATAAAAATATTAATAAAAACTTGTCAATAATTCTTATCAGTGTAATATTTATGGATTTTCTTTTCAACGAGGAGGTATTTGATGCACCTGATCATAGAGTAAAATAGGTGTTGCTAGAAATCAAGTTCCAATGGTAACATTGAGATTTTCAAATGATCAGTTTCACACATTGTCTTAGACAGACAACTAAACAGTAGAGAACCAGTAATGGTCCATCCAGGGAACTAGCTGTGTCCCATAAAAAGGCACAGAGGAACAATTCACCCATTGGGAAACAGATGTTACAGAGTCAGCTCCAGGAGCAACTTGAGTGAATAGTCAGCGCTCAACTATGCTGGGGGTAATCACCCTCCTAGTTTCATGGGCTGAAGACTTCCAATCACATTTTGGCACAGTGCATCTGAGCACAGTGAAGACTAACAATGGCAATGGATATATGAAATTCAGATTCTGCGCCAAATGATGAAAAGAAGCATCACATTTTTCGCTGTCCACATCACCTCCAATTTTGGTGTCATCTGCAAACTTACTAACTATGCCTCCTATGTTCACATTGAAATCATTTATATAAATGACAAAAAGCAATGGACCCAGCACCAATCCTTGTGGTATATCAATGGTCACACGCCTCCAGTCTGAAAAACAACCCTTCATCACCACTGACTGTTTCCAACCTTCGAGCAGTTCGGTATCCAAATGGCTCATTCTCCCTGTAACCCATATGATCCAAACTTGCTAATCAGTCTACCATGAGGAACCTTGTTGAATGCCTGACTGAAGCCAGTATAGATCAGGTCCACCGCTCTGCCTTCATCATTCATCTCTGTTACTTCTTCAAAAAGCTCAGTCAAGTTATTGAGACACAATTTTCTATGCACAAAGCTATGTCGACTCTCCCTAATCAGTCCTTGCCTTTCCAAGTACATTTAAATCCTGTCCCTCAGAATCCCCTCCAATAAAGTGCTCACCACTGATGTCAGACTCACTGGTCTATAGTTCCTTGGTGTTTCCTTACCACCTTTCTTAAATACTGCACCACATTAGCCAACCCCCAGTCTTCTGACACATTGCCTGTGGCTGTCCATGATACACATATCTGAGCAAGGGGCCCAGTAGTCAATTCCCTAGCTTCCCACAGTTCAAGGGTACACCTGATCAGGTTGCAGAGATTCATCCACCTTTATATGTTTTAAGAAGCTTAGCACGTCCACCTCAATAATATGAACATTTTTCAAGATGTCACCATTTATTTCCCCAAGTTCTCTTTCTTCAAAATCCTTCTCCACAGTAAACACTGATATAAAATATTCATTTAGTATCTCTTCCCTCCCCGGCAGTTCCACATATAGGCAGCCTTGCTGATCTTTAAAGGGCCTTATTCTCTCTTCAGTTACTCTTGTTCTTTGTGATTCTCCATGAGATGCTCAAAACCCAGATTTGTTGCTGTGTTTGCCTTCTCCCTTTGGATATGAAGAAACCTCTTACTGCTGCCTCTATCACCTCCATCTGTGTACGAGCTACATGCCCTCACCCAGTGTCACCCACAGAGGAATCCAACCTCAGATGTGAGTCAGCATAAAAGAAGGTAAGGGAGCTTCGATAAGCCAGCAGTAAGACTCTAATTTCTGTTCTGCTTGAAGTTGTTTTCAACGTTATTAAAAGAGTTATTGCTTTATCATTCAGTGCCAAACCTAATGGCAAGAATAATACAAATCGCACAAAGTGTTGAAGCACTAATTGAGAATTGGAAAGTGAATATTAAACACAAAAATAATATTTTGCAACTATAAGAGGAGCTGTTATTTATAATAAGGTACCATAATATATAGTCCTTACTTGATTGTGAATCCTACGGAAAATTTAATACGTTTAAACATTGATGGAAGTGCTCTTAACAACTATCACAACATATGTAAAACAGTACAATAAATATTACATGCTGTCATGGAAAAGAAACATTGTTTAAAATCATTTCGAAGAGAGGAAGAAGGAAACACGGTATTGCATGCAAAAATGAATTGCAACCTTGAAGTAAATGTAAACTGCGAAATTTGGGGGGAGCTTTATCGGTATATTTATATATTTATTGGCATATAAATAGAAACATTGAAGCATAAATAGATACACTGAAGGAGCAGTGTCTCTTTTGGTCCCCGGAGTCTGCCCTGTTAAGTAGTGAGCTCATTGCTAATCTATACGGCAATCCATCTAACCCCCTTAACTCCATATTGCTTGATGTCCTTAGATGATGAAAGTCTATTGGTCATCTTGAAATTTTGGAATGAGCATTTTACAAACCAACATAAGGAACAAGCTGTTTGAATGAAGGCATCAAGTTTACAATAGATTCAGTGAGAGGTCAAATACCCAGTTTCTGTGTGAAAAAATAATATTTATTTGAAAACAATCAATCAGAGAGATGACCTGCATGGAGCAACATCTTTTGTCCTCTCTTTCTCTGTCCATCTTTTCTCTGAAACCCTTCTCATCTTTCCAGTTGTTGTTAATCCACTGGAACGCCTCATCACCACAAGCGGAGGGTTCCTAAAGGAGAAGACAATGTCTACACTGTTTGCAGAAAAGAAAATTTAACCAGACATTACTATTCTATAAGCCACCCAATACTGACACTTCTTGTGCAAACTGACTTTGGCTACGAACCAAGATTTGGACAATCTGTAAAGAATTATTTTTTTCCTGAATTTACCTATTAGTTTTGCAAAGTACGTTTAAGATAATATATGCATCATTTTTGTAGCTTTGTGTGTGAATGTGTTACTTTTAAAGAAGAACAATTGTGTACATTTGCAGTTTCAACCTTTTATTAATCCTCTTGGTCCCATTGCTTGAGTAAGTCTTCTTTGTAATATATTAATTATTCACTTGTTATCGAAGAAACTTGGCTCATTTGCTTTGGATACTGAGCCATATATGGTCTAATGCAATATATAATTGGTTATGTCACCTGTTGAAATTCAAATCTTGTTGTGACATGATAAGGATGGGACAAAAAAAGGAAATCAATTCATCCTCCTAACCTGGTCATTATAACTACCTGATAACTATTCCAGAATAAGGCTGCTCAGGGACCAAGCATGGATTTCTTCATATCAAAAAAATGGATGTGAAAAGACAGAAGCAAGGAAAAGACTGAGCCAAGAAGTAGCACGCTTGACAAATTGGAACCCGTCTGACATCATTAAGAGTGGAATGAAGAAATAATCAGATCATAAATCTGAAAATTATTCAAAGCTGAAGGAAGAAGAAGAAGTTATTTTATTTTGAAAGTTGTGCAAGCAGTGTAGACTCAATACTTAAAAACAATTTGCTTTTGGAAAGTATTCCTGAAAGAACAGAAATAATCACTTCACAAGAGAAAGCAAACCACAGATTAAGCAAAATCAACCGTGGTAAAAAAAATGTATTTCATGAATTTTATATGGCAACTTTATGTAGAAGACATAACTGTCTGTTACATAATTGCAAAGATTTAATCTTGCCATCAGTACAGGATTAATTGGATGTATTATATATTGAAACAGGTGCATATTTGAGTGCTTTTGTTGAGGAAAAGCACAAGAAATCGCAAAGGAGATGTAACCTGCAGTAAACTAAAATAAAAGCAACAGGATATTCTTATACATGTGACCAGTAAAACAAAGGTGTGCTACCAGTATTTGATGAGTTGTTGGAAGCTAGTCAGCACTGAGAATTAAAATGGTTGGTAGACGGTCTCATGAAAAAAGAATGTTCCTCCAGCATTTAAGTTTATTCGAATTGAAAAGAAGGGTTAAAGAGCAACAGTGTACAAATAGAATAAGATCTTAATACCAAAAAGCTTACATAAGGAGATGCTGCGGAAGATTCACTAGGGACATAAGGGAACAGAGGAATGTACAGGACCAAAAACAGCATTGCAATCCATCTGGCTGGTCTCCGATTGCTGATCTTGAGGGACACACGGGCATCAAGAAATGTGAAAAACAGATTTGGTGTCTGAAACAAATCAGAACATTGCTCATGAAGTTACAAGTTACTCTTCTGTCTAAAAAAAAAAGAACAGTGCAACCAACAGGCAATCACGCCATTAGACTTTTGACATGTCATCAAGGTATGTACAACTTTCAAGACACAATTGCAGAGAGTGGTGAAACAAGATTTCTTTACATTTTAGGTACAACAGGATGAATATAATGGCTTTGAAATACAATCCTGAAAATTACAAAGTGGTAGTGTATTAATATCACAGTAAATTGCTTCATACTTTTTCAGGCTAAATAGATTGGAGTTCAAAAATTACGAAAGGTTAAAATGACAATTTGAGGAGATTTGCCAATGCATTACTAGCCAGCTGTTCAGAGCTAACACTTGCTCACTCTATTTAGCTTTATTTGCATACTTTGCCAGCTGCTCCGGGCACAATTTTATACATTTCAAACAACAATCAATAAAAGAGTATTGCAAACTGAATTGCAATCTTCCAAACAGCAACTCCAGTGAAAAGCAGCTTTTAGAAAATGCATGTATTAGACAGCTCAGATTGTTTCAAAACAGAATAATATTACAACGAAGATGCCCTATACTATCCTTTACTTGATGCACATAATACTCTGCAAGAATTCATACAATTTAAACATCTTCAAAGTAAGGCAAAATCACAACTGACCAATAGTAGTGGAGAGAGTGAGGTGCACTGGAAAACAGGCTGGTAATTTTCAATGAGCTGGTTTTGTGCCATTGGCAGAGCCTAATTTTAAGCCCTGCACCTCAAGCTATCATTTAGAGTTATTTCTGGTGAGCACAATTTATTGTACAAATCAAATCATGCACTTGAATTCCAATTGTCTGCAGTTTTAGTTTTTTTTTGTTTTATGCATTGTATCATGGTTTGAAAAGAGTTAATGTTCTAGGACTTACATTTCAATCTTCTGTTTTATGTTTATTTTAACTTCTGAAACAGGCATGAACAGCTTGTGCTGTGAAAGACAGAGATCTGAGATGTTTTTGGACCAGCGATGGGGTTACTTTGAAATAAGGGGCCTCACAATTGATGCACTAAGGATAGAGATTTGCCAAAAATTGAAGTAGCATATGGTGCAGCAAATGGCCAGTGGTGAGCATAAGTTTGGACAGATGCGAGTTAGAGGAGGAGGATGCCGCATCTTTGTAAGGTTATTTGCTCCCAAGAACCAATCAGCACAGTCAGACCCTTACAGTACCCCCAACCTTTGGGGAAGAAGCCCTGAGGCATTTTGGCTGTTCCTGCACAAATTCTGTGCTTTATCCAACAGCACACAAATCCCAAGTTGCACTGGTTATACCGTGCCTGATCCTGGTTGATTTCACCTGCCAACAATGGTGCATCTTTCAGTGTTTCTCTATTATTTTAACTTTTCGGGTCAGCATTTGTAAAACTGCACCAGCATGCTGATCACTGCTACTCTTCCCGCTTTGCAAACCTTCCAGCTCACTTAAGAGAAGTATGCCGGAATTTCTGTCAAGATAACCAAGGCACTGCTAATTACAGAAGATGCTCTTGGGACACTCCAGTGCAAAGCTCCAACAACCCTGCTAGTATCATATCAACAAGAAACAATTGTGATTTGGAAGTGAGAAGATGTGCTTTAAAGTTTTTGCAATAATGCTGCTGCAAAATTCATTGCATTTTCATTCCAAATCAAATTATCATCTAGTGAGGTAATATTTCCCTTACTGGAAAGAGAACACTTCTACTAAATAATTGCTTTCAAATTGCATCAGTTTTAATTTCTAATCATAAATATTGTGCCATTTTAGGCAGTGGCATGTGTCTTTTGCACATGATTATAAATTGAAAATTACAATCTCATCTAGCTTGAGGGCAAGCGCAGGTTGTATGGTGCCAGAAATACATGGGAATATTTGAGACTTTTTTTGGTGCTGTTTAGACAAAACCTTATCAATGTACTCTAATAACCCATGAAGTCTGGTAAAAAGAGTCTTATGACTGTGATTCTTGTGGTGCTGCTCAATTCAACCCTAATCAGTATGAGTAAATGAGCCAAGAAGTACATAGACTGTTTTAAATGTATGTGCTTAAAATGTCTGACTTTGGCAAACCAGAACTTTAGCAATGAGTGAACATGACTTGGGAAGCTCTGGTGTTGAAAACGGGATTGAAAACACCTCACCAGTAGAAAATTACACTGACATTTAAAAGCATCTTGGCTTAACCATCATATCTAAGTAAGAACAACATCTTTAACATTTATACCACCTTTAATGCAATGAAACATCCTAATTTGAAACTGAGTCACAGTTAGAACATCTTAAGGATGAGAACAAGGTAGAAAGTCATCATGATTCGGAGAACAATTTCCAGAAATTTCTAAAAGATAAACACTTGAGGGATCTTCTACGAAATATTTTGCAAAAATATTGGTTTTGTTGTTATGAGCAGCAAAATGTCCTCAGAAAGATTATGTTTAGTAGATACACATGCTTGTGTATTAATATGATCTTAGTATTTATATAAATGTGATGGAATTAAAAGATAAAACACACGGATACAGAGAAATATTTACAGATTTAATAACATTGCTGTGTACATCAAGAATGACAAAATGTTTACAATCAGTTGGGCCTTCAAGCTTCATTTCAAATGCAAGAAGCTGAAAGAGGGAACTGTTCCATATGTTTGGATATTTCTGCATTTCCTTTTTACAAAATATAAGACTTTATGACTTCCATGATTGGATTTGAGCTCCGTTTTTAGCCTTTCACTTTCATAAGTTTGGAAACTCAATCGGCTTTCCCTTGAGCGTTTGCACTCCCACTTATTGTGTATACCTCTGGCAACTCACTCCACAGCACAATACTTTCAATGGTCCCAGTGGCCCATTGTTGGCTCCCGATTCTACCTTTCCTTTATTTTGCTCTTTCACAGCTTCATTTACAGGCAGGAAGAAGGCTTTGAAGTGAGAATATTTAAACCTTACCTAGCCAAGGCATTATTGAATCATCTTGGCTGAGCCACAACTTCCTTCTGTTGAGTGTCAGATAAATCAAACCATCATTTTTCAACATTTGCCCTGACCCTCTTGGCTATTCATGTCATGGAGTCAGTGAGGGCTACAGCACAGATAATCACCTTCGACCCATTGAGTTTATGCTGGTTAAAAACAGCTACATAACTATTCTAACCTGATTTTCCAGCACTTGACCCTCAGACTTGCATGGCTTGGCATTACAAGTGTACCTCCAAATACCTCTTCAATATTATTAGGCTTTTACCTATACCACTGGAACCGGCAGTGAGTTCCAGTTCCACATCTCCTCCATCACCAGGTTTCTTACGTTTCTTCCAATGACAGCGAGAGTACTGCCAACTTTCACTGTAATCCCACTAAACACTGAGATTATTTCCCAGTTTCCATCACTTCAGTGTTCTTCTTTCTGATCTCCCACTGACTCTGATATAACCAACCTCCCATACCCTATCTCAAACAAGTCTAATTTCCCTAGCGTGCTCATTTTTGAATGACACTAGTTTCCAACTCAAACCTTCATCTTCCAAGTCCATCTCCCTGATTATGATTTTTCAGGTCTTACTCCTCTTGCTGCAGGCTTAGGTGCTCCAACTCTGTGCATCTCTCTCCCTTTCTTTTCACTCCACCATCATTCGCTGAGACATCATTTACCTCATTCCCTGGAGCTCCCTTCTTAAGCATCTCCTCCCTTCTCAGTCTCTTCTCTAACATTCTTCTTCAAACTTGTTCTTTCAATCTAATATCCACTTACTTCCTCCTCATAGATGAATAATGGTTTTTCTTAATTTTTCACTACTACAGCACCTTGAGAGCATTTGTAATTAAAAAGTACTACATAAATACTTCTAGTTGCCTTCATGCCTCTTGTTAGAAAGAAACATTGAAGAAGGATGTCATCTACCTTGGAAGAAGAATAGAAAGGGAAGATAAATGCTTCCAGCTATTCAGCTGCTAAATCTAAGTTATTTGAATAGATTTTTACCCCATTCCCCAAAGAAGTGAGTTGGCCTAGTCATACTTTAGAAGGTCTTCATAATATACTCCCCACCATTGAAGCATTGAACAAAATGAGCGTTTCACAGTTGTGTGAGGTAAACAGTAATCACAAATAACATTTTGTGCTTCACAAAGGGCAAGTTAAAACTTAAAAGCATCATTTTTAATATTGACATCCAAAATTCCATAAGATTAACAATATATCAGAGGCTCTCATAGTTATTCAACTAATCCTAACAGAGGGAAAGAAGATAATTAAACATAGCTTCAGACTTGGCTGATTTTGCATCTGTGTTTAACACTGACCTCTGCCCTCCAAAGGGGGATTAATAAATATTTATGAAAATTGAGTAGGTGGTCAAAGTTTGTGAGAAGATTTGCAGCTCGGGTGCTTGTTGTTGTGGTTCTGTTCGCGAGCTGGAAGATTTTGTTGCAAACGTTTCGTCCCTTGTCTAGGTGACATCCTCAGTGCTTGGGAGCCTCCAGTGAAGCGCTTCTGTGGTATTTCCTCCGGCATTTATTGTGGCCTGTCCCTGCCGCTTCTGGTTGTCAGTTTCAGCTGTCCGCTGTAGTGGCCGGTATATTGGGTCCAGGTCTATATGTTTGTTGATGGAGTTTGTGGATGAGTGCCAAGCTTCTAGGAATTCCCTGGCTGTTCTTTGTATCGCTTGCCCTATAATGGTAGTGTTGTCCCAGTCAAATTCATGTTGCTTGCATTAGATTAGATTACCTACAGCATCTATGGAAACTTTGAAGACTTTGAGACCCGTCTTGGTTATAGTAAACAGCAAATGTTTAGAAATTAGAAATGACGAGTACACAGAAAGGAATGTTACAAAGCTGTGTTTGATGAAATGAGCAAAAGGTATTATGTAACATAGAAGGATGTCATTTGACCAATTGTACCTGTTCTAAAAGCATTATCAAATTAATCTTGCATCCCTGCTTTCCCTGATTGCCCTAAAAATTCTTCCTTGGTGTTCTTACTTAAACTTAAAGACAATGGCTCCTGAAAAGGCTGATTTGGAATGGTGTGTGCAGCAATCAGCTGCTGTATGTAGTAACAATACTACAATTGAGTATCTCCAGATCGTAAGGACTATGGAATAATTTTCTTCAGTGTTAAGCGATGTGACAAATATTGATAATGTCATGTAAAATGATGCAAACACCTGATATGTTCATAACAAATTTCTCTTGTCATTATTTTAACAGCATTACCAATTCTGATAATGTCCACATCAATTCCCAACCTGTGGTTGCTGTAATTTTTACTTTAAATGACCTACTAGATTTCAGAGTTTCACAAATCTGCATTCTCCAGTTAAATATCTGTTGTTTATTATCCTTGTCATAAAACTGCAATATGTTTTAGATTAGATTACCTACAGTGTGGAAACAGGCCCTTCGGCCAACAAATCCACACTGACCCTCCAAAGAGTAACCCACCCAGTCCCATTTCCCTCTGGCTAATGCACCTAAAACTATGGGCAATTTAGCATGGCCAATTCACCTGACCTGCACATCTTTAATATCAGCTTGCAAAGAAAGTTGTGTGGAGGCCTCTCTAGTGTGTGCAAAACTCATTATTATAATTTTGTGAGAATCAAAGAGGTCAAATTCATTGTCAGGGGATTTAAATTTTTCAGGAAAATACTAACTGGCATAGCTTAATAATTGCTTATTTGCTAGTTCTTCTGCATAATTAAAATAGCACCCTAATATCTCAGTGAATAGCTGTTCTATTGTACATGTAATGCCATAACCAAGCAATAGCCATTCGTGTATAATAGCAAGGTTTAATAGATTGGTGTTGATTAGCCAGCAACCTCACAAATAATGTAAAGAGTTCCCATATACAGATAGCAGTTAATTTTAATGCAAATGTTCAAAGTAAAATTTGACTGGAACTTTTTCAAGCCAGATGTTGCCTTCTTCTTTTCTGCTGCAATTGTTTAAGTGCAAAGTCAGAATGGTATGGCTCAAGTTTCATTCTCATGTTTGTAATTTTTGGTGCTCTGTGTATTGGCGGTGGTGAGTTTTGATTATATTATAGAAAATATTCATTTGTAGAAAGTTGAAGAGGAAGACTTCAAGTTATAAAGTTACACTACTGATATTTGTAAAATCAAAACGTATCCATACGCCTAGCATTTAATCATAGTGCTTTGGTTCAAATAGTCGGCTCTTGTCTATGTGCGTCTAGACAATAGACACTCAAAGAGATTCTAACCTTGTATTTGGCATGTTTGCCTTTAGTGTTCAGTGCATTGAGTGTAGGAGTTGGGAGGTCGTGTTGCGGCTGTATAGGTTAGGTCACTTTTGGACTCCAGGATTCAATTCAGGTCTCCCTGCTACAGGAAAGATGTTGTTCAACTTGAAAAGATTCACAAGGATGTTACCAGGATTGGAGGGCTTGAGCTGTAAGGAGAGGCTGAATATGTTGGTTCCCTGAAGCCTTGGAGGCTGAGGGGTAGCCTTATAAAGGTTCATAAAATCATGAAGGGCATGGATAGTGTGAAAAACTATGTTTTCCTTGTGTTTGGGGGAATCTAAATCTAGAGGCCATTCAACTCTTGGTTTAAGGTAAGAGGGGAAAGAGTTAAAAGAACCTAAGAGGCAACACTTTTACACGGGGGTGCGTGTATGGAATGAGCTGTCAGGAGAAGTGGTGGAGGCTGGTACAATTAAAACTTTTAAAAGGCATCTGGATGGATGCACAAATAGGAAGGATTTAGAGGGATATGGGTCAAAAGCTGGTAAATGAGACTAAACTAACTTAGGATATCTGATCAGCATGGACGAGTTGGACTAAAGGGTCTGTTTCCTGCTGTACATCTCTATGGCTCTGTAAGAACGTATGAAATAAGTGTGGAAGTAGGACATTCAGCCTCTCAAGCCTTCTCTGCACTTTAATGAGATCATGGCTGATGTCTTTGTGCTTTAAATTCCCCCATTAACCTTTCATTCCCCTGCCCAGCAAGAATCCATCTGCTTCTGCCTTAGAAGACATTGAATGACCCCCTTATACTGCTAGACAAAGGTCCAAATTGCACAATCTATGGCAGAAACAAATTCTCCTCACCGCTATCTTAAAGTGTGACAACTAATACCCTTAGTTTTGGATTTGTTCCAAGATTAATCAAAATAAATAGATTTGTGATTTCTTCGGCCTTCAGCTATTCAAAAAGTCTAAATATTCAAAAGTAATGCTAAAATTGTGCAACAATGCTATAAGCATTTAGCAGAAAATACAAATATCGGTATTGTTAATATTTCTTGACTATCTTTAATGCCACCGAATTGCAGAAGTGGAAATGTATGAGTTGTTTGATAAATTACTATAATAGTGTGTCTGGAGCTGATGCTGTCAATAGTTATTCCAATGTTAATCCCTGGTAATGGACTTTTCAAGTGGTAGATAAAATTCTCCCGAGAGAATTGGAAAAGCTTCACATAAAAAGATAACAGGTGTTAAAGTGCCCTCTGTGTTTATGAGGTACAGATTATATCACAGTATGACATGAAGATGAAATCCTATTCAAGTTTACAATAACATTAAAATCAATCACAAACAGAATGCGTAAAGGTAAAAGGGAATTGTTAGTGGGACCAATACAATTCATTCATAACTACATCACAGCTGTCATTCATTGATGAGATGAGTTTCATATTCAGCAGCTTTCCAGTCCTTTTTGAAATACAACTAATTGTATAAATGTGCCCATTGCATAATCAATACATGAAGACCCTTTAAAGCTGGTTTTAATTATCCATTATTTTGGAATGGATGTCAGGTAATGATTTCATAGTTCATTTTAAACAATTTTAAAATTGTAGTTGACACTTGATGTTCGCCTTTTTTTGTTTGAAGATAAACCCCATAAGCAATGCCAATTTACATCTCTGCTACCTGATTTTGGTTTTGCGAATTGCAGGTGTGTTGCTTTTCTGTTTGGAATTAAGCCATCAAACTGTACTTGTTCAACCCACAGCTCCCTTTAACAAAAATAAACAACACCAACATTCTAGTCACCAGTCAGCGGGTGGACGCATTCCTGTGAGGCACCAGTGTTATTTGTGCATTCATCACCCAACCCAACGCAAGTGTTTTCTGCAAATGGCCACTTCTCAAAGTCTATAGGAGTAGTCCACAGTCCATTCCAGGGAGGCACACTTCATTCCAGAGATAGTGACATAGCGAGATGAGGACTGCCTCCGATATCAGTCCAGGGACTCAAGCTTGGTCAATTGGCTACTTAAAGTGGTCAGAGTAAGAGGGTCATTATCTCGACAGTCCGGGAGGTGGTGGGCCATGGTCAACCTGTGAATCCATTGTAATCAGAACAGGAACCCATCAGGGAGTTACACAGATAGCAGTCAGGAATCTAGTCACTTATCATTTGAGACTGTCCGGCTAAGTCATTCAAGGAGGTGGGTCATGGTCAGTCTTTATGGCAATGTTCAGTAAAAGTTTAGGGGATGGGTTCATTTAGGTCACCTGCCAGGGAAGAGAAATGGGGATATTAACCATGAGAATTGGAGTCAGATTGCTGGGATGCAGAAGGGATTGCAATAATGAAATGAGGAAGAGGGGTGAGCAATTGAATACATAAAGTGTGGGAGATGATACAGCATTGAAGGAAAAGAGATAATGTGAGAAGGGTTCAACTGCTTTAATCAGCACCCTGGCTATGATAAGGTGTGGCAACGTACTACTCGATCTGCCATGCTTACTTAACATGCCTGGGGTTGTGGTTTTAAAGTAAGCTGGTGAAGATTTTGACAGATAGGTTAGGTATCTGGGGAAGTTCAAAGCCTAAGAAGTTGATGGGGAGGGAACCATGAAGGAATGTTCACATCTGGGGCTTCACCGATAGTAAGCAGCTGACCCTGAAACTCTCAGTGTGTGGAGCAAGTTCAGTTTCCTTCCACCATGCTATCAATAACAAGATGAGAAAGAGGGGTTGCAGCCACACCCGGAGTGGGCAGAGGACAGGTTTCATTCTGTGAAAGAGGGAGGCTTCATTTCAAGTGACATGAGGCCCTTCAAAGAGCAGCATTACTACAGAGGAACCCTTACACTGTCACTGAAACACTCGCGTCCATACTCCATGAACCTTAGACATTAACCTACTGTGTGCAGTCCAAATGCCTATATGAAATATTCTTGACCACAGTTTGCAACACAAATGAATCAATCCCATTAATGGCTGTGATACAACAGTATTGCTTTGCTGATTGGTGAGTTCAAGGCCTCTGGTCTCCCTTAACAACAAAGGTGAGAGTGATGGAATGCTGTTCTGAGCATACCTCCAGCAGAGGCTGAGCTTCCTGAGAGCCACCAACTAGTCTGTGGTGCTGACATGCCTGAGGCGGAGGGACCCAAGGCCTTGTTTCAACCTTCATGTCAGTGTACCTCAAAAATGTACTGGCTGCTCCAGTGTCTGCATGTGCATCTCACAGAAGTCCCAGCTTGCTGACACCATAGGATTTCCCTCCTACCTGGGGCTGAGCAGGTGTCTGGTCTTTAGTGGTCCTCTGAATGGTAGTGACCTGGGGCAGGGACATGGTAGTGATGTCTCACCAGCAGCTTCTCCTGACTCCAAGCAAGCAAAAACACCCACCAAGCTGTCAGTGTGTGAGCTGACGATAGTGAAGGGAGTAACTTGACAGTACATCCTCAGAGGCTAATGGGAGAGTAGAATGACAATGAACAATGCTTCTCACTTGGTTGCTAGGACATGGATGTCTCAGCATCTCCACATGACCAGTCCTGGACTTCTCAGCAAGGGGCAGGATCCTCTCCTCATCGGGAGCAAGGAAATAGACATTGGCCATGCCATCACTGCCCTGACACTTTTGACACTAACCTGTGCTGCTTTCTTCTGGCAAATAAGAAAGGGAGGGATTGAGTGAGATAGAAATGGATGGCCCAGCTGTTAGTGCTTGTATAGGTGGGAGAAAAGTGGTGAGGTGTCCCAAATGAGTGATCAGCAGAGCACAGGGGCATGCAGGGTCAGTAGGCTGGAGGAATTGAGCTGGTGAGAAAATATGCTGCTTGTAATAGTCAGAGTGGTGGAGCATCAGCCTTGGTGGGAGGTTGGAGTTGAAAAATGCGTTGCTGGAAATGCACAGCAGATCAGGCAGCATCCGAGGAGCAGGAGAATCGACGTTTCAGGCGTAAGCCCCAATTTCTTGATAAAGGGCTTGTAACCAAAACATCGAATCCTCTGCTCCTCAGCTGTTGCCTGACCTGCCCGAGGAGCAGGAGAATTGACGTTTCAGGCGTAAGCCCCAATTTCTTGATAAAGGGCTTGTATCCAAAACATCGAATCCTCTGCTCCTCAGCTGTTGCCTGACCTGCTGTGCTTTTCCAGCACCACACTTTTTGACTCTAATCTCCAGCATCTGCAATCCTCACTTTCTCCTTGGTGAGAGGTGGGTACGTCAGCAGAGACAGTGAGTGTATGAAGTAATAGAGAGAAAATGATGGCAGAGCAGAGAAGTTCATTGAACTTCTTGAGGCACCGCTGGACATTCTTCCAGATTAATGAGACCACACTGACCTGGGTGGTAACCTTGGACCAACCTGACAGGGTTCGGCTTCTTAAACTCCTCTGCCAGTCCTGGAGGAAGAAGACATCCCTTTTCTGCTCCACCCTCACCCACGAAGAGTTCCAGGTCCTTGACTGTAAGTTCCTTTTTCTTGCCATGTCTGGGGAAAATAGCGCTAATTGTGCTAGGCAGTTCCTGACTGGGTGTACAACAACCTTTTCAATATGACAGGGTGCCATTGCCCAGTAATGGCAAATATCCCCACCTATGACAAGTAGGAGGTTTGTTCTCGCATTGGACAAGCAGCATGAAATAGGGGCATGGTAGCTAGTTAATGAAGTAAGTTTGGGATGATCACATGAGAACACTTACAAGAACCCTTCAGGAAACTCAACGAAAAAGACACTTCACCAATTTCTGACAAGATCCAGTCTCATGTATAATTTAAGTAAGTTCTTCCCAACAAATCTTCTTGTTTTTTATGAGAAAATTATTCTTTTTAATGTGACATATTTGGACTTTCATAATAACTTTGCACAATATTTCATTCAAAGACTTTTCATTAAAAAAACTATTACAGGAATCCAGAACCTGGGTTTCATTTGTTTAATATTCATTCAAAGGATGAGGGTGTCACTGGCTCCACCAGCCTTCATTGTCCATTCTTAATTGTTCAAAGGGCAGATATGAATCAACCACACTACAGTGGTCTGGTATCACACGTTGGCCAGATTAGGTGAGGATTAGAGACAAAATAACTGCAGGTGCTAGAATCCAAGGTAGACAAGCAGGAGGCTGGAAGAACACAGCAAGCCAGGCAGTATCAAGAGGCAGAAAAAAATTAACGTTTCTGGTCCTGAAGAAGGCTTACACACAAAATACTGGCTACTCCACCTCCTGATGCGACCTGACTCGCTAAACTCTTCTAGTCTTCTGCTTGTAGGTGAAGATAGCAGATTTCCATTCATAAATAACATTAGTGAGCCAAATGGGCTTTTCCTGACAATGGTTTCATGGATATTATTAGATTCCTAATCCCACATTTTTATTGGATTCAAACTCCATCACCATAGCAGGAACCTCGGTCCCCAGAACATTACCATGGTTTCTGGTACAGTGCGGCAGTGGAAACTCGGCCATCAATTCCCCTAGGATAATAGCAGATTTCTACAGTGATATAGTCTGAAAAAAAGAGGTCTGAATTTGGAAATTAAGCAGACTCAGGCTTGTTTAGTACTCGGACAGGATACTGGGAGGATAAATCAGGAGCAGCAGGTTTTGAGGGCTCTTATGATGCAATGATATTCTCCCTAAATCTGGGCCAGAAGATCTGGGGTCAAGCTCCACATGTGCCATAACATGTCTGAACATGTTGTTTAAAATAACTATACTGTGTTGATAAAAGTCCTGAGAAAATTGCTGCTTGTATCCAACCAGTTTTTAATTTTCACTACTATTGCAAACTTGTCAAATTTGTTCAAAAACCAGAACTCAAACCAAAACATTTGCAAAATAAATTGTATTGTCTGAAAAATTGAAAAAAAAGCATTGGTCATCTCTTAAACCAATTGAAAAATGTAGGTTATATGCAAACAATGAATTGAAGAGAATTAAAGCAGAAAAATCAGGAAGAGACCTGCATATATCACATTCAATATTTAAACAAGGTGACAATGGCTTTTCTCCATAAAAAAGCTAATGTGCTTGTGAACAAAGGCAAAGCATTAAATTATACATTTACTGGGTTTCTTGCAAAGGTTTTACACTTCTTTTCACTCCTTTTATGCTGCACTACAAAAACGCTCTGCATCATTGGAAAAAGACCATGATTATCATAGGCATTAAAGGATACATAAACTTGAGGCAAGGGGATTGAGGAAACCACATCAAAGCATAAAATATACTAAATGCTATCAATAATATGAAGGCATATTACTCTAAATTTTGCATAAAATACTTCTGAAATAGATATCACAAATAAATATTTATTCAAAGAATTAAAAGCACACATAGTATTCTATCAGGGTAGAAAAGACAAGAATGTCGGGATTGTCTAAAATTGAGTTGAATGGTCCAATAGGAGAGTGAAGCGTTGCATCTGTGCATGTTAAATAGAGTCATAGAGTCATATAGACAGAGACAGATCCTCCAGTCCAACTCATCCATGCCATCCAAGTGTTCCAAAATAAACTAGTCCCACTTGATTGCTGTTGGTCCATATCCCTTGATACCTTTCCTATTCATGTCTCTGTCCAAATTGTAACTGTACCTGCATCTGTCACTTCTCTGGCAGTCCATTCTACAGATGGATGCCCTTTCTGTGAAAAAGTTGCCCCTTAGGTTCCTTTTAAATCTTTTTCCTCTCACCTTAAAAATATACCCCCTCGTTTTGAATTCCCTCACCCTGGTGAAAAGACCTTTGCGATTCACCTTATATATACCTGTCATGACTTTATAACACTCTATAACCCTCAACTTTCTATGCACCAGTGAAAAAGGTCCCAGCTTATCCAGCCTCTCCTTATTACTCAAACCCTCCAGTCCCAGGAACATCCTGGTAAATCTTTTCTGAACCTTCTCCAATTTAGTAATTTCCTACCTATAACAGGGCGATCAGAACAGTACACAGTACTCCAGAAATATCCAACCAACATCATGTTCAATCTCAACATGATGTCCCAACTCCTGTACTCAATTGTCTGAGCAGTGAAGGCATGCATGCTAAACACCTTCTTAACCACCCTGTCTATCTGTAACACCACTTTCAAAGAATTGTGTACGTGAATACCTAGGTGTCTCTGTTTGAAAACACCAGTCCTACCATTCACAGACATGTTTTTTCCTCCTGTGATACCTCTGGAGAGTGCTCATAAGGATCTTATGTCAAAATAATGCCTTATTCAAAGATGCTATTCTTTTGTCAAATTGATTCTTTTCAATATGAAGACAATTGCATCCTCAAGAATCTATTTAATTTGTACATGGAAAGATGTGAAGATTTTAAAATGAAATAAGCCTTTTCCTTCTAACAATTCACTCTTTACATCGCCACCCCCAACTGTTCTTTTCATTAGAAATGAAAAGGTTGTTTGTAACCAGTATTCATAGGGTATAAGAAATGTATGTGAGAAGTTGTAATTTTTTTACCTTGTTTCCTGCAGCAGTAAGGAACAGTTAATATTCCTGTTGCTCATTATAGACCTGCTGAATAGCTCGCTCAAATTATAGTATACCCTAGATAGCTGAAAACCACAGCTGACACAAGCAACAAGGCGAATAATATATGTGCTGTCAGAGCTATACTCCTCATGAGGAAGGGTAGGTCTTCCCATCATAAATAACATCAACACATTCATTACAACAAAATATCCTAATGGAGTCTTAGACAAGAAGTGCATTATTAGTGAATAATGAACACTGTGAGGATTTATGTATGAGGTCAATGGATATGCTTTTATTTAATCTTGATGAGCTTTGAAATACATCAACAATTATTCAAGATTGATTGATAATGAATGCATATTTTAAAATCATCATTAATATCACAATTTATAAATGTCCACTAGGTGGTGATAGGGTATGATTTGATAAATGTTGTGGACCATACAAGCCCCTAAATCATGTCAATTATGGAGTGTGCAATGTCGCAGACCTAATTAGCATTGTATAAGGTTGTCTGCTGAGTAGAAAACATGAAATTCATCACAAGCATGAAGAGTTCCATACCTGTTTCAAAATGACTGGCTTCATAAAATAAATTAATTCAAAGACATGATCTGCCATCCTTAAAGTCACCACACCCCAGCAATGTGGTTGATTCTTAACTATTTACTGAGATGGTCTTGATAATAGACTTGTTATATCAAGCTGCTACAATGTCTCAAGATAGAAATGAAATGAGACAGACCATCTGACATCAATTTAGTCACCAGAATTGACAATGGTAAACCCAGCAAGGTTCTCTTTCCTAACATCTGCGAGTTTGTACCAAAATTGGGAATGCTGTTCCACAGATAAACGAAGCAACAACCCAACATTGTTTGTAAAGTATGATTCTGTGACTATGAATATGACCCATCAACAATGTTGTGTATGTCCCGTCTGGCAGGAAGGATGGATAGAGGTTGCAACACAATGGTTTACAGGCTAGAATGACTTGCCCTGAGAGTCTCCAACTTTGACCTCATGGTATTACGTTAAACATGGGTGAGGAAATCTCCTGCTAATTAGCACTTACCACAAACAACATCCTCCATCCTTCAACTGATAAATCAGTACTCCATCATTTGTAATATAGTTATTATGTTTCATCCTCACGAACACTAAACACTGGACCACCCCCCCCCCCCCCACAGGAGTGCGTACTCAGCCCCCTACTGTACTCACTGTATACCCATGACTGCGTCGCCAAGTACTAGACTAATGCTATTTACAAGTTCGCTGATGATAACACCATAGTAAGTCGGACCTCAGATAGTGATGATACAGACTACAGAGAGGTGGAAGACCTGAAAAAAATGGTGCACTGAGAACAACCTAGCTCGCAAGGCCGGCGAATCCAAGGAGCTCTTTATTGACTTTCGGCAGGATGTTACTCATGCCCCCCTACACATTAATAGCACAGAGGTGGAACAAGTGGAGAGTGTCAAGCTCCTGGGAGTGGTCATCCACAACAAGCTTTCTTGGACTCTTCATGTGGGCGCACTGGTTGCAAAGACCCAACAACGTCTCTTCTTCTTCAGACAGCTGAGGAAATTCGGCAAGACCCTTGCCAACTTTTATAGAGATCATTCTGTCTGGATGTATCACTATCTGGTATGGCAACTGTACCATTCAAGATTGGAGACAGTTACAGAGATTGGTGAGCTCGGCCTGGACAATCACAAAGGTCTGCCTCCCATCCACAGAATCCATCTATCAGGCCCGCTGTCAAGGAAAGGCTGCCAGCATTCTCAAAAGATCCACCCCACCCTGGCAATGTTTTTCTGCAAACTCTACCATTGGGGAGAAAGTACAGAAGCCTGAACACATGCACCAGCCCATTGTTGTTAGAAACTGAATGGACTCACAGACTCTTAATATTTGCCTCTCCTGTGTTTTTGTTTTTGTCGCTGTTTACCTATTACTTACTTACCTACTCTACATAACTCTGTGATCTGTCTTTATTGCTCGCAAGACAAAGCTTTTCATTGTGTCTTGGTAGACGTGACAATAAATCCAATTCAATTCAATTCAATTCAAAACACTTGGAGAAAATAATGATGATAACAAGGGCACAAAATAAACTCTGCGTGGAGCCATCACTAAGAATAGCTCAGTATCACTATTACTGACCAAGCTTGCTGAGTCTTAAAGGATATAGCTCGTGGGCTGAGCCAATGGCAGATGGTTGAGGAATGAATAAGAGGAAAAAAATCTACTTGACCTCAGCCTCACTGTATGTGCTGATTTATCATGTGACATATATAGAAAATGTATATATTCATTATGAATCAGTATATGCTTGGACTTAGTTTTTGAGCTAGCAACTTGTGGGTTTTCTATGTTTCTGAAATTAATTATTTACTTGTAAGTATTTTTGTAGTCATGGTGATCTTTTTTAAAACCGTTTTTGAGTCCTGGCTTCTGTGAGTGCCGCTAATGGATTTTTTTTTTATTTAGCTTAGGTTGTTTTGTGATCCAATAAGCTAAACAATGCATTCTCAAAGTTTGTTGGAGAATATTGGAACAAGTTCATTTAAGCCTAAGGAAAATACCCATAGCTTAAAGAAGGAGACTTTTGGTTTCTGTTTTACTTTGAGTTTTAAACAGTTCTCTGAAGTTCTTGGAATATGTGGCTGTGTAGTTCAGTCTTGCTGAGAAGGTAACGATATATAGTAAGTCATGATTTGCAGTTGCCGGTGTTGGACTGGGTCATTTTTAACTTTAACAAAGTTAACAGGTTTAATTGGAGGTACTAGCTCATCGACCTGATGAAGGAGCAGCGCTCCAAAAGATGGTGTTTCCAATTAAACCTGTTGGACTATAATCTGGCGTTGTGTGATTTTTAACTTAATATTGAATAAGGTTACCTTAAATTAAAGAGTTAACGTTAGTCCCAGTCCAGAAGAAATTACTTAAAGCTGAGTACACTGAAGTTCAGGTACATGATAATTGCAGGAAGAAGATATCAGCAGTTCCAGTCTAAGCGTTGAATTGACTTCAACCTTTCAAGATATCATACATAGGGACACGGTTATGAATGTTGCAAAACTGGTGTTCTGGGAACAGTACCAAGGGTGTATTTCAGGTGCGATAAAAAACTTTTTTTTCTTTTCAATTTATGAAAATGTGTTTTGGAATTAAAAAGGAATTAAAATATACCTTTGCTGCATATTTTAAAAATCTGTGAATTATGTAAGTAGATGATTTGGTTTACACTACATTTTCTTTATTTCTTTTGGTAATAAACTCCTGTTTTGCTGTTAAAACAAGATCTGCAGTAATATGTGCCTATGTTTCAACAAGAGACCACTTGGTTCAAACCAAAACAAATCAAAATATGATTAGATTATCAACAATGTGGAAATAGGCCTTTTGGCCCAACAAATCCACACCGACCCTCCAAAGAGTAACCCATCCAGACCCATTTCCCTCTGACTAATGCGCCGAACCTATAGGCAATTTAGGATGACCAATTCACCTGACCTACACATCTTTGGACTGTGGGAGGAAACCGGAGCAAACCTACGCAGATATGGGGAGAATGTGCAAACTCCACACAGACAGTCACCTGAGGCTGGAATCAAACCTGGGACCTTGATGCTGTGAGGCAGCAGTGCTAACTACTGAACCACCATGCCGCCCGAAATGATCTATCAAACCAGAGTCCTGACTTGTCAGTAATGATGGCATCTGCAATTCCAGCAGTATCAACTTCCAAGGAAGATACCATTGGCCAGAAAATGAACTGGGCGAGCCATATAAATATTATGGTTACAAGAGTCTATCAGAGGCCAGAAACTCTGCAGTTAGTAACTCACCATCTGTTTTCCCAATACCTGTTGATCATCTACTAGGCACATCACTAGAATGATGGAATATTCTCTACTTCCTTGGGTGACTGCAGCTCCAACAATTGTCAAGAAACTTGATACCATCCAGGACAATGAAGCCCACATAATTGGAACCTCATTAATCATTTTTCTTGTTCCCTCCATACCCTGACCTGAGCAGCCTAAATTCACAATGATCATCAGCCTCTTATCAGAGCCATGTTTCAGAAAAATTACACCAAAGTATGCCTTTTTCCTCTATAGACATACAAACCATGTGAACACATGCAAACCTCTGCTCTCCCACTTTGAAGAAGAAAACGTACAGGTTAGTGAGAGGTAGAGACCTGGAGAAATAGGTTGGCCTTCCAGACATAAGCAACTTGTTGATCACTGTCAATGCTATAGCCTTCAGTTGTTCAGTTGTTTGGTGTTTGACTATGCATGTCTATCAGAAGATTGACTGCTCACTTCACTGCTTGCGTTATTTAGTCTTGGAGTGGTTACTCAGAAAGAAAAACTGAACTACAGGCAAGCACGGCATCAGACAATTTAAAACATTGCATAAAGCTTCTCTTCGCATCGGGCTAGATTTTATCAACACCCTGCCAGACACAACATCTCAACCAGAACTTCTGCTTTCTCTCATGTTGGCTTTTCCCATGTGATTAAACTTCAAAATGCTAATGGTGTACATGCAACGCACATTCGCTTTAGCAGGTAGAAAGCTTTTCATTGATGAAACCTGTCATCAGCTGACAATGCTGCATCTATAGTGGGCTATGGAAGGATCTCCTGGTTAAACAAGGAGGGTCTGCATCATAACCTTTCCTGCTAACTCATTTATCATTCATATCAGACCTAAGATTACAGAAATACCCTGGGTTTTTTTTCAAAATTAAATTTCACTGTAACCATTTCACGTTATATTGGTTGCACTTGATTCATAGAGGTGTGGTCTTATAAGACCAGCTTAGTCTCCTTGTTAAGCTCAGTCAAGTGGAGTGCACACCCTGTGGTAAATGGGAAATTGTGGGTGTACCATGAGCCATGGACCAACATAAGTGCAGAATGTGCCACCATGTTTTAGACCTTGAATGGTGGCTGGTGTCACTGTTAAGCATCATGAGGCTGAGAATTAGCACATTTTTAGGGAGGTGGTCACACCATAACCTGGGACCAGACAGAAAGGGGAACAGGTAACCACCAGGCAGTTGAAGACTACCCATGCAGAAGTCTCATGGATCTATCTTGTTTGCTACGTGGCTTTCGATTTTGGGTACTGGTGAGGACAATGGTTCCTCAGGGGGATGCAGCTGGAGCCAAATCTGTAACACTAGGCAGCTCAACCACATAGACGTCGCAGGGCAAGGAGAAGAGGGAAAAGTAATAACGCACAGTACTCCTAAACAGAGCTTTGTATATTTGTTGCCACACTTCTTTCCCTTTATATTCCAGTACTCCAGTTATAAAGACTAATGTCCCCTACGCCTTTTTCATTTCTTTCATAATTGTCTGATATATTTTAGTGATATGTGCACATGGATCATCAAATCTCTTTGGAATTCCACTATTTCAAGCTTTGCATCTTTTTTCCAAAAATGTTTGGATCTAACATTTTCCATGGGGCGGCACGGTGGCTCAGTGGTTAGCACTGCTGCCTCACAGCGCCAGGGACCTGGGTTCGATTCCAGCCTCGGGCGACTGTCTGTGTGGAGTTTGCATGTTCTCCCCGTGTCTGCGTGGGTTTACTCCGGGTGCTCTGGTTTCCTCCCACAGTCCAAAGATGTGCAGGTTAGGTGAATTGGTCGTGCTAAATTGCCCATAGAGTTAGGTGTATTAGTTAGGGGGAATCGGTCTTGGTGGGTTGCTCTTCGGAGGGTCAGTGCGGACTAGTTGGGCCGAAGGCCCTGTTTCCACACTGTAGGGAATCTAATATAATCAGTGTTTGTCACTCCATTAACAGCTAAGATGCCTCGAAAAACACTTACTGTAATTGTCTGGATCTGTAACACAATTTTCTAAAATAGATGACTTCCAGATAAAGGAGCAAATTACTGCAAACACTGAAATCTGTCCTGAAAGTGAAAAATGCTAGAAGTCACAGCGGGTCAGGCAGCATGGAGAGAAAGCAAGCTAATGCTTCGAGTCCAGATGGCTAACGAGATGATGATTCATCTATATTCAAAATGTTAGCTTGCTCTCTCCACTATGTTGCTGGGGCGTTTTGACTTTCATTATTTTTTCATTTTTAGTAGGGCTTCTAGATATCTTTAACATTAATCTGAACACTTTCTGGAGATGATTGAGTAAGTATCACAAAAGCTAATAAAATGTGGAAGAATGCTTCACGGTACTTATTGCATTTTTATGGATTACCTCCCAAATAAATTTTTGAATTCTGTCTCTTGGAGTCATCAGATAATAAAACTTTTTTTTATGATGAGCATTGAACTGAAGTTAACGATGAAGATTAGGTGGTGTGTCACTCAGTGGTCCAGGTTTCTGTGTTGGTAACATAGTCTGGACGATGGATTATATTGACAGTGGCTATAGAATGCTTTCTTCTTTATAACAGACCAGGAATATAGATTTACAATGGGGCATTGGCTTTCAGATGGATAATCAACCTACTGTTACTCCTCAGCTGTCAAGTCCTGGTGTGGGACATGAAACAAAAGCTTAGAGCCAGGGGCTTTACCAATTGTAACAGATCGCTACACTGAAATATTTTACTAAGGTATGCATTTTGTGGTGAAAACAATTCTGTTCACTTTGGGAAGGATCGCTTATCCTGCCAAATGTCACTGAAAAATAAATCAGCAACCAATTGAAGGTGTGAATTCAAAAATTAATTAACCACGGTGACTCTAGGTCTTTAGGAAACTATTTATTTATATGAGACAATTACAATTAATTTTTCATAGGCTATTCTTTTCAATTCACAGATCACTTTCCTACCATAGCCTCCTTCTTCTCCTGGCTATTTCCAGGTTGCATTAAGCTTCATTGAACCATAAGAAAGAGGGATATGGCAATGATTATTTATTCACAGCATCATGAACATAGGAGAGAAACTTTTGATGCTCTCCATTCATATCGAAAATGTACTACCTTATATTTAACTGCACATTTCACATGTGTGCTATGTCTAAATGAGTTTTTGCATTCATTGTTTATATTCATATCCTCCTTCAATTCATGTATTGCCTTGTAGATACATGTAAGAACAGTGTTGGCAGTCTTAGCTCATGGATTGCTTCACTGAATGGATAAAATGCTATGTCAAATCAGCGCAGAAGTCGCTGGGATTGTTTTGTCGTCAGAGGTGTCCCTCGTTGGCATGAACATAAGTATGGTTCTGGCATAGAATGTTCATTGACATAACGTCAGACAAGTGCTTTTGGAGTTCACTTGATCAGTATCCAACACTAATGTTGTCTGCACTGTGTTTTTAAAATAGACTTAAAGCCCTGCATAACAGCAGTATCCAATACGGCTGTGATTGTGAATGGTGTCAATCACTCAAAAATGACAAACTATTCTTTGATAGTCAATAGATTTTTCTACTCAGTTCCAGGATAAAATTCTCTTCCTCATCAGTTTATATAATACAATTAAAATACCTCTTGGTGGTTTCCATAGGAACAAGGAAACATATATAGAATAATGAAACATAGGATCGGATACCAAACCTTGGAGCCAGAAAATATGGCAGTGAAAGCATGATTCATTACAAAGGAGAGAATTAGCAGAGGAGTTTAAGGAAGGAGTTTCAGATATTCGCATTATGGTAGCAATAGGTCCTGCCACCAATACTCAAGGGAAAGGCTGAAGGACTAGAGCAGATGTCGGAATAGGATGGGGTAGCGGCACAGAGAAATCTGAAGAATGCGGAAACGGAATTAAAATATATTCCACAAGGGGACATAAAACCAATGCAGGTAAAATTGAGGACTGCAGAGGCTGGAAACCAGAGTTTAGATCAGAGTGGTGCTGGAAAAGCACAGCAGGTCAGGCATCATCCGAGGAGCAAAAGCCCTTCATCAGGAATAAAGGCAGGAAGCCTCCAGGGTGGAGAGATAGGGATGGAGGTGATAGGTCAGAGGGGAGGGTGGAGTGGATAGGTGGGAATGGAGATTGGCAGGTAGGACAGTGCTGAGCTGGAAGGTTGGAACTGGGGTGAGGTGGAGGAAGGGGAAATAAAGAAACTGTTGAAGTCCACATTGTTGCCCTGGGGTTGAAGTGTTCCGAGGCGGAAGATGAGGCGTTCTTCCTCCAGGTGTCGGGTGGTGAGGGAGTGGCGGTGGAGGAGGCCCAGGACCTGCATGTCCTCAGCAGAGTGGGAGGGGGAGTTGAAATGTTGGGCCACGGGGCAGTGGGGTTGATTGGTGCGGGTGTCCTGGAGATGTTCCCTAAAGCGCTCTGCGGGTCAATGCAGCCCAAAGAGCATGCACAATGATGGAGCCACAAAGAGGATATCTTGTGATGTCAAACACACAGCTAACTGTAGCTCATTTGGCTAGACAGCTGGTTTGCAACACAGAGTGATGCCAACAGAGTGGGTACAATAGTTACACCAGCTCAGATTGCCACAAAAGCTTGTCCTCAACCTCTCACCTTGTCAAAGATGCTGTGACCCAGAGGTTATGCCCCCACCAATTGGCTCTCTCGAATGAGAAATCAAAGTCCGTGGCTTGGTAAGGCTGAAGTGAATTTACCTGTGCATGGATAAGAGTTTCAGCAATAATGGGTGGGATTTTTCAGACCCTGCAATCATCCGAAGGAAAAACCAATAAAAATGGTGAATAAGAGGCACTGGTCCTGCATACTTCAGAATGGAGCTCAAGCACAACCATTATGTTTCAAGTTAAGTTTCGCTGATTTTTTTTACTTGTTTTTCCCTTTGGGTGCTGTGGAGTTTGGACGACACATAAACGTAATTGGGTGAGAGGCTGGAAGTCAGATTCTTGCCATCAGGAAAACTTCTCAGTAATAAATTGCTGCTCCTTCAGGTGGCAGGTCAACTAAATGGCCAGCAGGGGGCAGGATGCCTATCTGCTTGTATTTGCATATAACTACCACAACTCACCGTAATTAACTTCTGCACAATCAAGAAACTCAGTGTTTCAGAAGTCTGACAGCAAAAAGAAGGCAAATACTTGGCAAGTTGCACTTCTTCATCCACCTTGAGTTGAGTACGGTTTTTCACCTATTGCAGTTTTAAATGATGTTTACAGTCACTGTCTAGTCTCTAAGTCCAGCTGACATGTCCAAGTGGAGGCAGTTACAAGGTCTCCCAGGGCCGATTACAAATCTGACCGGTATGCGTCAGATAGGGGACAGTTTATAACTCAAGGGCAAGCTTCTACATTGCAAACAGTGGATTGTTTATGGTTGAGCCACATGGAACAACAAATGTGGGAAACACAGGGTGGTATTGGCTGAGTGAGATGGAACCACAGAAACGGTTAAAGTGAGGAAGGATCTAAGGGGGTGCTCCAGTCAGAGGTGTGCTCCAGTCCTAGTGAGCAACATGACATTGTATGTTGGCAGTATGCATTGGCCAGGTTACTGAAAGCATGGCAGTTCATGTTCTATGCACAATAGTCAACTTTCTTTCAGGGAAGTTGAAGCAGAACCAAATCCATATAGTCTTGACATGATGGCATTGCCAGCGGCCCCATTCTGTCCTTAACCACTGTAAACACAGCTGGAACTCATACGAACAGGAGCATTTGGCAGGTTTCAATTTTCAGGGGCACTGCTCCATTATAAAGAAGGTCAATTATGGAACATGAGGAAATCTCCCCAGAGTTAAGACATCCTATGACTGCCCTCTGTCTGCGTACTGTCCTGCAGAAAGTTACCACTGTTCCATTGCAGTGGGGGTGAATTTCCAACGTCATGTCTCCTGGGGGAAGGGCAGCATCTTCTTATAATGGGGTAAGCTGCTGTACGACTTTCTCTTCAGACAGCCATGTAAGCCCCAAGCAGGGACAGGAGACTGCAGCAAACAATTGAGAAATGAAAATGAGAAGATAGTACATGTAGAGTTTCTATAAATTAAAAAACATCAAAGCCATCAGAAAACCTTTAAAAAGCTCCCACCATTCCAGCTGCAGTTGGAGTAGAGGGATACAGAAAATTGGCACGCCATGGTGTTTATGAAGACATTGGCACAAGTGCTGTCGGAGCTCAGCACTTCGAGGCCCCTAGTCTGCTGACAGGCCCCTGCACAGGCACAGGAACACCTTCCTTGGCCTGATCTGCTGAGTGAAATGGGGCCACTGACAGAGATTGAGGAGTATCATGAGGTGAAGCTTCCATAATACCCATCTGTAGCTCATTCTCCTTGTGGGTGCCTCCTGGCACCACCAGGAGGAGCTGTCACCTGCCATGGTATTGAGCTGCTTTGACCCAACCCCTTGCCTAGACATTGACGCCAACCACCTGTGGCTAGAGCAGAGGAATGCAGGCCTGAGTGCATATCCAGCAACCCTTCCGCGTTCTGCTGGATCTGAGTGTCAAAGGTAGTGACCACCTAACCTTTTCACACAAAGCATGTACGTGTATGGAATAAGCTGCCAAGAAGTGGAGGCTGGTACAATTACAACAGTTAAAAGGCATCTGGATGGGTACTTGAATAAGAATGGTCATATATAGGCCAAGTGCTGACAAATAGGACTAATTAATTTAGGCTATCTGGTCGACAGAAACAAGTTGGACCCAGGCACCTGCTTCCATGCTTGACATCTCTATGACGAAGTCCAAGAAACCTTGCTTTTCTTTGACTTCACTAGTTGCAGCTACATATCAATGGTGTGCTCACTAGACTGTGCTCCTGAATCAACTGGGAGCTGTGGTCGAGCTAGGATATACACCAAGGCGACAGCACCAGTGCAGGTGGACGCTGCAGCTAAACAGTTTGCTCTGTTTCAAAGTTTCACTGTCTGAGGTGCTGGCTCTGGACAATCTCTCGGGCCTCTTGCATTTTTGCTTCATGTGACCTGAGAAAGAGAAGCGAGAGAACTTGTTGACGAAAATGCACAAAACTTTAGGTAAAATAATGTGCGAGAGAGATGCCCATCTTAGAAGAGTGGACAATAAATTTCTTCAAGAGTTTCTGTTCTGCTGACCTCTCCATCAGTATAGCATTTGTCTCAGCCCTCAGCCCGGACTGCATCTTCCTCACAGGAGGTGGAGATCTGGAATGCCTTCGCCGGCCTGGGTTCTCTGTTTTGTATTCCCCAACAGTAAGAGAAAGAGCAGGATTGATAATAATGGGAATGTATACTTAATAATTTAGATAAATGCACGGTGTGGTAGTGCACATCAGGGCCATCGTATATACTTAATGGTAAAGTCCTAGGGAGTGTTGCCAAGTGAAAAGGCCTTGTAGTGTAGGTTCATAATTCCTGGAAAATGGAGTCACAGGGAGACGTGGTCATGAAGAAGGTGTTTGAAACGCTTGCCTTTATTGGCCAGAGCATTAAGGATAAGATTTGGGAGGTCATGTTGTAGCTGTTCAGGACATTGGTTGGGCTACTTTTAGAATATTGTGTTTAATTCTCATCTCCCTGCTGTAGGAAAGATGTTGTTAAACTTGAAAGGGTGCAGAAAACATTTACAAGGATGTTGCCAGGGTTGCAGGGTTTGAACTATAGGGAGAGATTGAATAAGCTGGTGCTGTTTACCCTGAAGCATTGAGACTGAGGGAGGACTTTGCAGAGGTTTATAAAATCATGAGGATAGGGTGAATAGCGCTGAAAATGTGTTGCTGGAAAAGCGCAGCAGGTCAGGCAGCATCCAGGGAACAGGAGAATCGACGTTTCGGGCATAAGCCCTTCTTCAGGAATGAGGAAAGTGTGTCCAACAGGCTAAGATAAAAGGTAGGGAGGAGGCACTTGGGGGAGGGGCATTGGAAATGCGATAGGTGGAGAGAGGTCAAGGTGAGGGTGATAGG
>NC_057739.1:16888660-16891759 GCF_004010195.1 Chiloscyllium plagiosum | reverse complement strand
GCACAAGTTTTGCATTTCTTGCGGTTGCAGGGGAAGTTGCCGGGAGTGGAGGTTGGGTTGGTGGGGGGTGTGGACCTGACGAGGAAGTCACGGAGGGAGTGGTCTTTTCGGAATGCTGATAGGGGAGGGGAGGGAAATATATCCCTGGTGTGCGTTCCGTTTGGAGGTGGCGGAAATAACGACGGACGATACGATGTATATGGAGGTTGGTGGGGTGGTAGGTGAGGACGAGTGGGGTTCTGTCCTTGTGACGATTGAAGGGGCGGGGCTCAAGGCCGGAGGAGCAGTAAGTGGAGGAGATGCGGTGGAGAGCATCGTCGATCACGTCTGGGGGGAAATTGCGGTCTTTGAAGAAGGAGGCCATCTGGGAATATGGGATGGCGTTTTTACAGGGGGCAGGGTGGGAGGAGATGTTGTCTAGGTAGCTGTGGGAGTCGGTCGGTTTATAGTAAATGTCCGTGTTGATTCGGTCGCCCGAGATAGAAATGGAGAGGTCTAGGAAGGGGAGGGAGGAGTCTGAGACGGTCCAGGTAAATTTGAGGTCGGGGTGGAAGGTTTTGGTAAAGTGGATGAACCCATGGTATTTTTTTTTCCAGGTTGGGGAAGTAAAACTAGAAGACATAGGTTTAGGGTAAGAGGGAAAAGATTTAAAAGGGACCTTAAGGGGCAGTCTTTTCACACTAAGGGTGGTGCATGTATGGAATGAGCTGCCAGAGGAAGTAGTGGAGGCTGATCTGATTACAACTTTTTAAAAAGCATCTGAATGGGTATATGAATAGGAGCTGTTGAGAGGGATATGGACCAAATGCTGGCAAATAGCACTAGATTTATTGAGGATATCTGGACAGCATGGACGAATTGGACCAAAGGATCTGTTTCTGTGCTGTACACAGATGGACATGCCAATGTAACGTGGCTGCACAGCAGCAGAGTTAAGCTGAGTGATGGTCTCATGTGTGATGTTGCAGTGAGAAGATGGTGACACTTACCTTTGCAAAGAATAGGACAGCATTCAATCATTTCTTGCATTGGGATCGGCTATTTTAGCCTGCTTGAAGCACTAGCCTCATGCATAACCTAAGCCCAGTTTGCCTGGTCTGACGGGAAAGTTTCTGTCACCCATCAGAGGAAAGAGGACTGGAGCGGAGTGTTCACTGAGGAATCCACGTAGCAGAGGACCTGCCTCTGGCACATTTTTGCAACAACTCTGGGGGATTGGGAGAGGGTGGGAGTGACACATACTGTCTGAGTGAAGAGCTGCTTGAGTGACCTTTAACTATAGCATCAGAGCCTTTCACCCCAGAAGGTGCTTGTGAGGTAATGAGAACATCACCCACCCCCATCACATGCTTTGCTAAGCCAAGATCAATCCCACTTGCAGTTAAAGTGAAAAACTCTCACCAAGAAATTCATCATAGGTCATGGTAAATATATTGCCATCGAAGATGGTTACTGCTAAACTTTAGAGGCAAAGTGCAAAATCCTGGCTAGCCTAAGGTATGGACAGCAGTAACAATGTTAACTAATGGGGGATTTTATTGCAGAAAGAATGAAATTGATTGCTAACAGTGCAGAGATATTCATGTTCATTCTTTGTATTGATCAGCCTGGTACAAAATGAAAGACAAGATTTTTTTATGATTGTGCATTGGCCGTATGAGTGATTGGGAAGGGGCCAGGCTGGATAACGTGGAAGGACAGTTGCTGTCAGAAAGGTAATATGGCATCACAGATGTGATCTAGGGATTGAAGATATTAGTGAAAAAGCAGTGCTGAGTGCTATTATTACATGTATAAATCAACATTACACCTGCAGATGTATCATGAATGGAGAGCGTTTATGTGAGGATTTCCATATTAATAAAGAAAGATGGTTCTTGTTTAAATAAAAGTAATCTACCTGAAATAAAAAAGAACAGAAAATGCTGAAAATACCCAGCAGGCGTGGAGTGAGCAATAGAGTTAAGGATTCAAATCAATCCTTTAGCTAAAGACTGCCAAGGTGTTCTTCACCCATTCAGTGATAGTCTGATCAAATTGCAATTTTTCTGGACAATTGTCATATTGTATCATCGTGAAGTGTGAAAAATATAATGAAATATGAATATCTCTGCACTGTATCAGCAATCAATTTCCTTCCTTACACAGTTCACACGTTTTGAACAAGCTTGAGTAACTTGACAACATAGTAAGTAGTAAATACCTAAGATGAGGGCTCAACTCAACCTGCTCCAGGGAGTGGCTTATTTTTAAGGTGAGATTTGAAAAAGACATGAGGGGCAAGTTTTTCACAAAGTGGGACTAGTTTAAGTTAGGATCATGTTTGGCAGGAACAGCGAAGAAGGTTACCTCAGAATACAGTGAGATCTTGATCAAATGGGCCAATGGGCCGAGGAGTGGTGGATGGAGTTTAATTGAGATAAATGTGAGGTGCTGAAAATGTGTTGCTGGAAAAGCGCAGCAGGTCAGGCAGCATCCAGGGAACAGGAGAATCGATGTTTCGGGCATAAGCCCTTCTTCAGGAATGAGGAAAGTTTGTCCAGCAGGCTAAGATAAAAGGTAGGGAGGAGGGACTAGGGGGAGGGGCGTCGGAAATGCGATAGGTGGAAAGAGGCCAAGGTGAGGGTGAAAGGTCAGACTGGGGTGGGGGCGGAGAGGTCAGGAAGAATGAGGGTGATAGGTCAGACTGGGGTGGGGGCGGAGAGGTCAGGAAGAATGAGGGTGATAGGTCAGACTGGGGTGGGGGCGGAGAGGTCAGGAAGAATGAGGGTGATAGGTCAGACTGGGGTGGGGGCGGAGAGGTCAGGAAGAATGAGGGTGATAGGTCAGACTGGGGTGGGGGCGGAGAGGTCAGGAAGAATGAGGGTGATAGGTCAGACTGGGGTGGGGGCGGAGAGGTCGGGAAGAAGATTGCAGGTTAGGAAGGCGGTGCTGAATTTGATGGATTTGACTGAGACAGGCTGGGGAGAGGGGAAATGAGGAAACTGGTGAAACCCGAGTTCATCCCTTGTGGTTGGAGGATTCCTAGCCGGAAGATGAGGCGTTCTTCATCCAACCGTCGTTTCGCTGTGGTCTGACGATGGAAGAGTCCAAAGACCT
>NC_057739.1:16856996-16886739 GCF_004010195.1 Chiloscyllium plagiosum | reverse complement strand
TCCCTCCTCCCTACCTTTTATCTTAGCCTGCTGGACAAACTTTCCTCATTCCTGAAGAAGGGCTTATGCCCGAAACGTCGATTCTCCTGTTCCCTGGATGCTGCCTGACCTGCTGTGCTTTTCCAGCAACACATTTTCAGCTCTGATCTCCAGCATCTGCAGACCTCACTTTCTCCTCATAAATGTGAGGTGCTGCATTTTGGAAAGGTAAATCAGGGCAGGGCTAATACAAATTGGGCACACTGTTTCTAAAGTGCGAGGTTTTAAAGCATGTATTGGTTATGATGTGATTCCGGCCCCATTAGTTTAAATGGTGCTATTACACGATTTTCTTATAACACGGGGTTGCATGGGAACAGAACTACTGTGTTATAGCAGCACTGACTGTGCTTCCATACTTTAAAGATCATAGCCTTCTGTCATGGAACACGTTCCCAAAGTTCCATTCAGATCTTGGTTTCTCAGGCTCCAAGATGGCATGCTGGAAAGTTGACATTGAGGAAGTAACTGTTGTCATTCTTTGTCAATGGATTAAGTTCTTGTCTCATCAACAAGCGTTCAACTTCCAAAAACACCCATTAATACCAAGCCCAGATTATTGGTTTAAATTGGGAATGCGACCAATATATAATTCTTTCTTAAGCTTCCAATTTTCTCTCAGGAGAGTGAGATTTACAACACTTCTCAATAAAAGGTTCATAAGAAGCTTGTTAGTGACTTCAGAAGAGTGAAGCTCACCATTACACGTTTCTTCTATGAGAGATGACAGAAGTTCAAATCCACCAGTAGGCAGATGATAGAAGTTGAGTTGGCAGGCACTAAATACAGACAGAAATGTAAAAAGGAGAGAGATAAATATCAACAGACAGTTAAGAGCTTGTTCAAAGTCATACAGAAACATGTAAAACATACACCATGGCCATTAATGCACGCCCTGCACACTCTAGTTCTGTTCTTAATTGAATACTTAACCAATTCCTTTTTAGAAAAGTAGCAAGTTCAACATCAAATTAATTACTCATGAAAGTGAGATTTTCCAGATAACCAGGGCAAGTCCATTTGAGGAATCAATTCCTGTTTTGCTTTGTCCTAGTAATGGGATCAGCTGCACAGCCCATACCACCCACCTGACTGACATTGAGCATATGGAATCCTTTGTTTTGGATTATGTTTTTTTTCAAATCCTTCATGCGATGTGGATCTCACTGGAAAGACAAACATTTATTATTCCTCATTGACTGCTCTTGAAAACTGCAAACTGTAGCTGTTGGTCTAGCCCATCTCACTGCTGTGCAAACTGTTGAATTAGCTGTATTACAACGGCATTTAGAAAGTCTCTGCTTCATCGCCAACAAAAGGTTGACCTTTTGTGAATTATTCCATTCAAGGTATTAAAAGCCATTTCTTTTCTTTGATATTGGATCCACCTTGGTGGACAGTATCATACGTTAATAATGCCAGCTACCCACCCCACCCTCTCCAACCCCCACATACAGAAGAGGTAGAGATGGATGTGATGCAATTTTGTAAGCTACCGTTGCCTCTAATTCTTACATTGTCTAAAATTATTGAAGCTAACCCTGAATAGCTTACATCAATTCTCAAAACTTCTATTTCTTTTTGTATTAGTTCTTTACTTTAAACATTATATTCTCTGACTAATTGATCAACAGGAATTATTTAGCCATCTGTGTTAACTAATAGATTCATTTCTTTGTATCTTTAAATGCAGAGAAGCCCTCGGGGAACTGTTAAACAAGATATTTAATTACCCCACATTTTCAATGTATTTTTCCACATAGACAGTTGGCTCGGAATGTTTTTTAAAATAAAAACCGCTAAACTGCACCCCTATCATAGGCATTGATATTTGATAAGGATACATTTCTGGCAACTGAAACATTTACTGAAAGTGTGTAGATCTTCCAGTTAGCTTATGATCACATTGCTTTCTAAAGAAGGTTGTCTGACAAATTCCCAAACTATTCCAAAATATACAGTGTTTGTTCAAGATGTTGACCACCCACTACATCAGTTGTTAGCAGAAGAATGTTCATAGAGTAACAAGACTGAGGAACTGAATGGGAGAAAAGTATGGGCAAGAAATATAATAATTTGTTCCCATCAGCCATGTTTTAGTTGGCAGTTTGCTCATTTCTGGGACAGAATGCTGTGGTTCATAAACCCATTGCTGTTCTTCAGCACTGAAATCATAGCTGAAACTTGAATGCAGTACCAAGGAAGTGTGACAACTTTGGAGATGCAATCTTTTGGATAGGAGGTGAAACCAAAGCTCCAGTTGCCCTCTCAGATAGGTAGAAAAAACATCATGACCCAATTTTGAAGGAGACCAGTGCAGTTATCCCGATAACCTGGACAATATTTATCCTTCAATCTACTTCACAAAAGCAGATTGTCTGGCCATTTCACAGTATTCTTTGTGGAAGTTTGCTATACATAGTTTGGTTGTCATATTTCCTACATTACATTGACTGCAGTTCAAAGGTACTCCCTTGTACATGTTATTGGTATTGTGGTCTATGTCTATAAAAATATGCTATAAATGCAGCCATCAACTGTACCAGTAAACTGAGAGAAACTTAAAATATTTTAAGGAATTATCATGATACCCTTCTCAAGAGAGGAAAATAAGCAAGGAACAGTACATTAAATATCACTCACTAGACATACTGGTATCTCAATATTTATTGGCAAAGCAAACAAAATAATATAATCCTTTAAACACCATATGATCACAATTGCTTATTTCTGTGTATTTTTAAGTTAACTGATACACTTGGCATCCTCAGTGTTTTCTTTCATAACAATGTGCCGGAATCTCACTGCAGTTTCACAAGGGATAGGGTTTAGAGCAGTTAGCAGGAGATAAGATGTTGACTTAAAAAATCCGATACACCCCATATAAACACAATAGCGGATGGGATAATCCATTACAAAGACTCAGTGCCCCACAGCCAAAAATGACTCTCAGACATGCTGCAATAATAAATAAACACTACAAATAAAGAGCATAATGTGTGAAATATATTGAAATCCTGTTAATAAAAATTCTTCCTTGCGGTCTTATTTTGAGGAAGTCTCAATGCACTTTGCCAGGTTTGAATAATTTTCAGGTTCCACTCCACACAGCCTCGTCTTTTCCCTGGATCATTTTAAAAGTTCATTGCTTTATCTCATGGTTTAAGCCAAGATTGCTACTTAAACATTGAAATACTGATCTAGACTATCTCAGGCTGTGCATATACACTGTCCCTGAGGCTGCTCGGTCCTGTATTCAATTCTTTGTGGACTATAACATTCTTTATATCTGTGCACAGTAGGTTTTCAAATACAATTCTCCAATGCAATGCGCAAGACCTTTCTCTTCATGCACTCATTCAGTACTGATACTCTTGCTGATATCAGAGACATGTGATCAGTTGCATCATCATGATTTACACACATATCATTATGTCAAAAGATTAAATACAAAAAGGAATCTTCTTAGCCAATTCCTCTGAATTGAGGATCAGGTGCTTCTACTCCAGTTTGGGGTATCTAAGATGACTGATAAGCCCATTATATGCTATGAAGACTCTGCCCTGTGTGTGACTGGTGATACTTTACAGCAGGGCGGCACAGTGGCTCAGTGGGTAGCACTGTTGTCTCGCAGCATTAGGGACGTGGGTTCGATTCCACCTGCAAGCAACAGTTTGTGTGGAGTTTCTATGTTTTTCTCATGTCTGTGTGGGTTTCCTCTGGGTTCTCTGGTTTCTTCCCACAGTCCAAATTTGTGCAAGTTAGGTGGGTTGGTTATGTTAAATTGCCCATAGTGTCCAAGGATGTGCAGGCAAGGTAGGTTAGCCATGGGAAATACAGGGCTAGAAGAGGGAGATGGGGATGGGTCTGGGATACTTTTCAGAGAGGGGTCTGTGGACTCGAGGTCGATACAATGTTTGAAGGTTTTTGCATTTCCTCCAACAGCTCAACTTCACTTCTGTATCCTCTTCCCAATCGATTCTCTCAAAGTGCTGAGTGCCTTCCTGAGTGAACATTTTCCATTTTAGTAGGTCACAAATGGGTCGACTCCCATGATTCAACAGGAGTATTTGTCCTACTGGGCGATGCATTGAAGACATTCCTAAAGTATTTCTATTGTCCATCTCGGCAACTGTTAGGAGTTGCAAGTAGAATAATTGCTTTGGGAGTCTGGTACCTGGCATAGAAACATGAGAAAAACAAATAGCATGATAGAAAAGTAAGGAAACAAAGGCAACTCTTTCAACAGCTCCAGCTTTATCATTTTCTTCATATTTTATCTGTGGCCATAGAGCTATAGAGAAAGACTGAACAGCTGTTTTCCCTGGAGCGTCGGAGGCTGAGGGGTGACCTGATAGAGGTTTACAAAATTATGAGGGGCATGGATAGGGTAAATAGGCAAAGTCTTTTCCCTGGTGTGTGAGAGTCCAGAACTAGAGGGCATAGGTTTAGGGTAAGAGGGGAAAGATATAAAAGAGACCTCAGGGGCAACTTTTTCACGCAGAGGGTGGTACATGTATCGAATGAGCTGCCAGAGGAAGTGGGGGAGAATGATACAATTGCAACATTTAAGAGGCATTTGGATGGGTATATGAATAGGAAGGATTTAGAGGGATATGGCAGGTGGGACGAGATTGGGTTGGGATATCTGGTCCGCATGGACAGGTTGAACTGAATGGCCTGTTTCCATGCTGTACATCTCTATGACTCTATAAAGCTTTGTCTCGTGCCCACAGACTCAATGCTTGGCCATTTAGCCAAGTGTGGAATGTTTCATGCTCTGTCGCTGTTCCTCATAGGGTCATAGAATCCCTACAGTGTGGAAGCTGGCTACTTAGCCAATCGAGTCGACACCACCTCTCTGAAAAGTATCCCAGACCCATCCCCATTCTCTAGCCCGATGGTTCCCACGGCTAACCTGCACATCCTTGGACACTATGGGCAATTTAGCATAACTAACCCACTTAATCTGCACATCTTTGGACTGTGGAAGGGAACCACCCGGATGAAACCCACGCAGGCATGAGGAGAATATGGAAACTCCACACAGACTGTTGCCTGTGAGTGGAATCAAACCCAGGTCCCTAATGCTGTGAGACAACGATGCTAACCACTGAGCCACCGTGCCACCCCAATTCATATTCACTTTCATTCATCATACCAAAAACATTCAGCTCCCTATCAGACTTGACAACGCATTAGCAGCTTACTGAAATAGTGCAAGTGAAATCCAGACATCAAAATGGTTCAGAGCTCTCACTCATGATATTGGATGGGCATTCCAATTGCTCAAACTCCCACTTGTTTGAATGATTGTGAGATGGGTATTACTTGCGTATGAGTTATACATGATGCTTTCTAATTAAACCACTTGAAAACAGCCTTCAAAGGTACTTTCTTTTCACATTTCATATGCAGTTTAACACACTATATGAAGATTTTTGGCAACTGTTTTGCGTGGACAACAACTTGAGGGAAATGATTTGACAAAGCAGCCCTGACTGAATGCAATCTGAAGACCATCAATTAAAGGATGGTCTAAAGATGGAACTTGGTGATGTTAGAAGTTCCAATAAAGGGAAGTTTTCATGTGGGTTGTCAAAGACTTCATATTGTTTTGATAATGCATCACTAATATCACATCTTGGGTACAGTAAGAAGTTAAAAAGAGATACTCTTTCCCAGAAATGAGACCTAGTGCTGCAGCAAAGAAGGACTGGCTAAGATGGGCAAGGAAATCTGCAGATCACGCATTCTACCACACTCCTGGATTTATCCAGGAAATACTTCAGTGATCTCACCAGGTCAGGAAATGGGACAACATTTGCACATTGACCTATGTCCTGTTATGCATATCATTTCCAGTCCGTATGTATTATCAAGGGCAGAGGTGGATACTGCAGATGCTGGAGATTAGAATCAAGATTAGAGTGGTGCTGGAAAAGCACAGCAGGTCAGGCAGCATCTTAGGAGCAGGTAAACCGATGTTTCAGGCAAAAGCCCTTCATCAGTATGTACCGTCAAGCCTTTTTCATCATATAACTCCTCAGATCCACTTATTTTGCAAGTGCACCTATCTTTCTCTCCAAATGCACTGTATCCACCAGCTGAACACAAATCACTACAGTTGCTCATGATTCTGTTCTTTTCTCCTTATTATTTACTTGCAGGATGCGGGAATCACTGGTTGGGACAGCCCTCAGTGACAATCCCTAGTTCTCCAGAAGGCACTTAAGAGCCAACAAACATTGCCCATGGGTTTGGAGGCACATGTGGGCCAGGTGAGGTACAGATGGCAGATTTCTTTGCCTAAAGAACATTAGTGAACTAAACGAGATTCTACGACAATTAGCAGGGTTGCTATCGACTGTTTTTTTTTAAAATTCCAGATATTTTGTTGAAGGCAAACTTCAGCATCTGCAATGGTGGGATGTGAACCCATTTTCCAGAGCACTGACCTGGGGTTCTGTATTACTAGTCCAGTGACATTACCACAATGCCCCCACCTCCCCTGAAGGAGGTTGAGTCTCTGCTTATAAACCCTATGTGAGCCATCTTTATAAAGCTGGGTTGATGCAACCTCAACCTAATGTTGAGATAGACAAATTCTCAAACTACAGGGAGTCAAAGTTGATATGGAACAGGCAGGATTGGGCAAGATCAGATCACTCACCAGCCATGCGTCAAGCAGGCTCAACACCCGTATGATCTATTCTTGATCCGCTTGCACGCATTCTTACTTCCTTCTACAAAACGCAAGGTTGTTGCATATTAATCCATCTTCAGGGAGGGGTATTGAGTCAGATGATGCATCGCGGTCTCTTTCTGAGTTCTGCAGCATCAAAGAAGCTAGTTTTCAACTGATTCAATTCATTCCCAAGTAACATCATGAAATGGCTGAGGTTTCACTGGATGTTATGCACTCTGACAACACTCAGGCAAGAGTCCTGAAGACTCGTGCTCCAGTATTGGCCTCGCCCCGAGCCAAGCTATTACTGGACTATATCACACTGAAATCTACTTGGCTACGTGCGCAATTGCTCAGGTATATCCTCTGCACAAAAGATGGGCAAATTCAACCTATCCAATTATCATTCCACCATCACCCCTATCCTTGATCATCACAACAGAGTCATTGACACTTTTATTAAGCAACCCTTGTTTATCTTCAGTTGCTTCATCAACTACCTTCCCACTAACATAAGGTCAGAAGTGGGGATGTTCACTGACAATTCTACAATGCTCAGCACGAATCGCTACTCCTCAGATACAGAAAAAGTTTGTGACCATATGCAGCAAGATCTGGATAACATCCAGGATTGATTGGCAGATAACATTCACACCAAAGGTGCCAGGCAATGACCATCTCTAATATGAAAAATATCCTTGATTTTCAATGGCATTATCATCACTGAGTTCCCTACAATCAACATTCTAGGGGTTACCATTGACCAGAAATTGAATTGGACTAGCCACATAAATAATGTGACTAAAGGAGCAGGTCAAATTTTAGAAATTCTGCAGTGATTAATTTACCTCATCCTTCCCCAAAGCCTGTCCACCATCGACAAGACACAAATCAAGAGTGTGATGCAATACACTCTATTGCCTGGATGAGTGTAGCTGCAATGATAGGAAACTCAACAATGTCCAGGATACAGCTGCCCACTTGATTGGGAAACCCATCCTGCCCTTTTCACATTCATTCCCCTCACCCTTGATGTATGGTAGGAGCAGAGAGTACCATTTACAAGACATGCTGCAGTCCCTCACCAAGGCTCCTCCACCAACACCTTCCAAACCTGTAACTGCCAACATCTAGAAGGACAAGGGCAGCTGATGGAAGGCAACACCACCATGTGCAAGTTTCATTCCAAGCCACACAAAATCCTCTCTTGGAACTGTATCAACTTTTGTTCACTGTCACAGAGTAAGCTTCTGAAACTCCACTCCAAACAGCACTTGTGTATGTACCTACACCCTAAAGACTGCAGCAGTTCAAGAAGGCAGCTCACCACCACCTTCTCAAGGGCAATTAGGGATGAGCAATAAATGTTGGCCCAGCTCCTGTTGCCTTAATTCAATGAATGAATAAAAACCAAAATAGGGTGCTATAATATTCCATATTGTTCAGATCATTTCAAGGTTTAATAGGTATAATCTTTGATTCTTTCCCCAAAAATGAGTTGATAGAATCACTTTTCCAGTTCAGAAGGAGGCTGTTCAGCTTATTGTGTCTGTTCAGCTCTTTGAATTTCCACTGGAACATTAATGGAAAGGTGGCCTTGGAGTGGTGTGTGGGTATGTGAGTGGTGGGGGTGGGAGGAAAGAAGATTGTGGGTTGGATAGTGATAGATAAAGAATAAAAGATATTGAATAAAGATAGTGCGTTGGATTCAGCAATGACTTCTTGATAAATCATTATATTTTTTATCCAACTACTGACCCATCATTCTGTTTTTACCAATTATACCTTATAGCTTTCCTCAGATACTTTTATGTTTCAGCAGACACATTGTATTGTAAAGGGTTGATGTGGATATCACTGGGGAGAGATTGGGAAGTGATGTAAGATCATCTGACTACTAGGAGATGGTTTCTCGAACAGCTTTGTGGTAGATATGTAGTCTTGTCCGTTAATTGGCAGTATCTCCTCAGATGCTGCCTCACCTGCTGTGCTTTTCCAGCACCACACTTTTCGACTCTGATCTCCAACACCTTCAGTACTCACTTTATCCCAGTATTTCATCAAGGTAATGTTCAGTGATGTCAAAGGGCTCGGGCAATCTTTGCTGAGCACTCTCTCAAGACAAACCTTCACTTTCCATGGCTCAGGCAAGATGGGTACAGTCAGAAACTCACCCACATCCTTCTCCATGCATCATGCCGCCTCTTCACTATGTCTTGTGAATCCGACATCATCAAATAACAGCACACACTCATCTTTCTCCTCCATGCATGTCCTCACCTTCCAAAATATCTATCCACTGCTGCGACTCACCAACTGATGCATCTTTCCAATAGTCACCCTCACCGAATGCATTACATCCTTTGGGCAATTATGTGAACTTCAGTTACTCACAGTTCTGACAATGAATTGCTCACCTCTCTCCAGCAATACTGCCTTTTGCCTGAATTAGGAACAGCCTACAAATAGTGGTTTTCAAATCTCTGACTTGATTAGGAGAAAGTGAGGACTGCAGATGTTGGAGATCAGATTCGAGAGTGTGGGGCTAGAAAAGCAATAGGTCAGGAGGCATCCTGCTCCTCAGATGTTGCTTGATCTGACTTTATTAGGACAAACCCTTACTTGTGTTTTATTTTAATCTCCCCATGAGTCTCCCATAGACTCATACAGTATGGAAGAGGCTTTTTGGCCCATCAAGTCTGCATCACTACTACTTGCAATGGTCCCACTCTCCCTTGCTAAGTCCATAGTCTTGAATGTCATGGCACTTTAAGTGCTCAACAAAGATCCCCGATGGATTGAGAGATTTTGAATATGTTTCTTCATAATTCCTTGTGTGGTGTGCACCAACACAAAGCATACAGCCATGCACATGTACAAATATCTGCACTTGAATGGATCCAGTTAGCAAGTTAGTTAGGATTTCATCTGGTGACTCACAAGTCAGCAGTAAGAGCATGCAATCTCTAGTAGCAGGAACAACTGTGGAGAGTCTGCATTGGTTTGTATTCTCTCTAAGGGCACAAATGCTGTACCCTTGAGGTGAGAATGGTTGAGGTAGAGCTGATGTGCCATTCATGCTTTCATCATTGTGGAGAAGCTGCTGGCAGAGGTCATTGTGAGAATGCCTGCTTGTGGGAGAGTGGCCACAATTTGTGGAGCTTCAGACCCCAAGTGGGTCCTTGCAGGGCTAACGCTGTGCAAGAGACATCTGTTGACAGAAACAGGGTGAGTGATATCTCATCTCTTCACAAGCCACACTGCAATAGAGTCAGGGGAGTGATGTGGTACTCACCCAGGTGAGAGTTGATGAGAAAATGTGTTATAGTGATAGAAACTACAATCAAACCACTGCCACATCTCACTATTGCTCATTGCCCCCTCCTCAGCCAGTACCCCATGTACTGCAGCTTCAGCTCCCCATGGCCCAGGAAGGCGGCTGGAGCACCCCTCAGGGAAACCTCAGGAAATCTGAAACCCTCGAGGTCACAGACCAAAAAGCATCTCAGCCAGCAGAGCTCGAACTGAGCTTTACCTTTACCTCGGCTGAAGCCACAGAGGCTGTACAGCGAAGCGGCTGTCTGGAACATTAAATTAAAGCAATTTTAATTCACCAAGTGTCAGCTTTGACAAAATGATATGTTGCTAAGTTTCTTTTATTTATTATGCCATATAAAATTTATTGATTAGCTCCACTCCCATGTCTAGACCATTATTGCATCACGAGTGCCAACTCACTGTTTCACTTGCTTTGTGATAAATGTCAGCATATAACCAGAGCTAGTTTGCAGATGAGTGGCCGTAAGGATTGCTTTGTGCAAAGGGAGTAGTCAGGGTGACGGTGGTAGCAGTTTGACAGCAAGTGTAGCGTTGATGGTCAGCACAGGCCAGGGGATTTCATTTTGTATTTTTTCATCTGCGAGTCCTCACGAGCTGAACTTTTAACCTTTCAAGGCATGCCTGCATCCTGGGTTGCAATGTAGACTACCGGCCTGTCAATGCTGAAAGCCATCATTATCCTTCGCCTTTGCTTCTGCAATAGCCTCATCAAAAGCTGCATAATGTGGCTCTTACTGGTCGTTCAGAATCTTCTCTGTTGTGCAGGAAACAGTGCATGAAGGTAATGCTGAAGTTAACATAGCCATAGGAAATGTCTGGCCCTCATAACCTGCACAGAAGTGGTCTTCTCAAATGTAGTGGCCAATGTCTGTAACCAACAGTCATATCAACCTGAGCTATGCTGCTTTTCAGATCATTCAAGGAAGTTAATTCTTTCCCTATCGATCCTTGCACTGGGATGGTGCTTCACGTTATTTTGGCCCCTCTGTTGTTCCCCTCTCTGCTGTATTCCACACCCCTCTGTTGCTCCCCTCTCTGCTGTATTCCACACCCCTCTGTCGTTCCCCTCTCTGCTGTATTCCACGCCCCTCTGTTGCTCCCCTCTCTGCTGTATTCCACACCCCTCTGTCGTTCCCCTCTCTGCTGTATTCCACATCCCTTATTCCACACCCTTCTGTCGTTCCCCTCTCTGCTGTACTCCATGCCTCTCTGCTGTTCCCTCTACACTGTATTCCACATCCCTCTGTTGTTTTCCTCTCCAATATACTGCATACCCCTCTGCTGTTCCCATCTCTACTGTACTCCACACCCCTCTGCTACTCACCCTCTCCATTCTATTCCACCCTTTTTTTATCCCTGTAACTCTCCTGTTTGTCCTCTTTTCTTCTTACATCTTTCCTTCTTTCATCTTCCTGTTGTTTTGCTCTCTGCTGTTCACCATTCGCACGGTTCTCCAGGTCAGTGTGATACCTTCCTCCGGGTGAATCAAGTCACTGTCCCTGATGTTGTTTTGATAAATGGTCGCGAATATCAGTGCAGGGTCTTGGACACAGTTAGTCAGCTGCTCGGAGCAGCCAGGGTCAGAATGCTGTCCCATGCAACCAAGCACCCGTCCAGACTCTTTCAGTCCTGTCATGAGCCCTGTTGCAGCAGAATGAGAGAGGGGTAGATATTTAGGGGATGTAAGTGGGTGCCACAGCCGTTACTTGGGGTGCAGTCGGGGAGGAGCCCTGAGTGAGTGTACAGGCAGTGCAGAATTAGTGGCCTCAGGGGTTGGGGTGAGTGACAGTGAACGAAGCAAAATGTTGCAGGTAATAGTGAGATTGCTTAGAGTATGAGCCTTGGAGGGAGACTGGGACAGCTGCAGAGACAGAGCAAGGATGAGGATCAGAGAGAAAGTAGTTATACTTGCACTGGCGGAGCAGAGAAGTTCATTAATCTTCCTACATTGCTGGGCATTCTTCCACACTGCTGAGATTGCACTGGTCTTGCTGTCAGCCTCACCATAGCCGCGGGAAGAGGATTTCCCATTTCCCCGGTCCAGCAGGGTGTCCAGCTCCGTTGCCTACAAAGCAGGTTGCCAATTGACTTTGTATGCCATATCCAGGGCAAATATCAGGAACCATGCAGGACAGCTATGGATTGACAGTACTTGTCCAGGTGTACCATTGGATTTTGAAGCTCTCTGCCAGCGAACTGGACAATTCCAGGATATCACAGCATTGGCAACTTACTCCAGGAATGATGCATGCAATCAGATGAGAGGGATGTTACAGGGGTGGGATAGGTTGCTAATGAGGCAAACGTTAATGAGGATTGGAGATTAGAGTCGAGAGTGCGGTGCTGGAAAAGCACAGCAGGTCAGGCAGCATCTGAGGAGCAGGAAAATCGACGTTTCAGGCAAAAGCCCTTCATCAGGACTGAAGGCCTGATGAAGGGCTTTTGCCTGAAATGTCGATTTTCCTGCTCCTTGGATGCTTGCTGACCTCCTGTGCTTTTCCAGCACGACACTCTCAACCAGGTAGTTAATGAGCCCAGTCTGGTTAAAAAAAAGCGGGTAAAACCCCATCACAAAATTGCCTCCAAATAACTAGACAAAACCTGCACTTTCTCAAAAAACAGACTCAGTTACATTTTCTATTCTGACAGGAGGAATTTTAGGAGTGCTGATGGAACTGTAGTTGTAGTTAGCAATGATGACTTCGTAAATCGAGGTGTGCAATGAGATGGACCGTTGCCTTTCAAACTTTCAAAATAAAATGCAAACAAGGAGCTTGCAGATATTTATGTGGCCCTGGATTGCTGACATCTGTCAACTGAAATACATGAAGTCATCAGCTTTCTTGACTATTTCATTACTAAGTGTCAAACCTTTGATGCATGAGGCATATGTTTAACTTTCTCTACGTTTAATGCCAGCCCATTCTTGATGGTGGTGTCAGCAAGCTTTATGAGTTGTTTTTGTACTCCATCTGGACGATTTTTAAGGAAAGCAACATCATCAAAGATGAGGACATTCAAAATGTTTGCAAAAGTTTTTTTTTCCCTTTGGCTCAGAAATTAATCAGAGTCAAATAACTTTCTGCCTTATACAACTGATGGAAGAAGAGAATGAGAACATCATTGTGAAGAACGTTACATTCTTGAATAGTGCAGAGTTCTGATTGCGCAAAGCAATTTCTGGAGATCACTGTGACTGCTCTTTTAACGAGAAACAATCTGTCCTCAGAAATTAGATCATAAACCTTTGGAAAAGAGAAAGGTAATAAAATGAGATGTTGACCAGTTGCTTTCTTAGTCAGTTAAAGTGACATATGAATGAGTTTGGGAGAGTCTCTCTCGACATGATATCCTGCCTATTTTTTTAAATCCCTATAGAGACGTTTTATATTTGGATCATGTTCTTCTAAGAAGAACTCCTTTGTGGGCATCTGCAATGACATACTTGCTCTTTAGTAATGGAGCAATAGCTTATATTTCAGTCATTCAAAGAGATGCATCAACCTGCAAAGTAAATACTGAGACAATTTTGCAACGTTTCACCAAAGCCATTTTTAAAATTTATTCACGCCAAGTGGTCATTGCTGGTTGGCCAGCATTTAGTGCCTGTCACAAGATGCCCTTGAGATGGTAGTGGTGAGCTGTCTTCTTTAACTGCTGCAGTCCACATGCTGTGGGTTAACTTCCCATGTCATTAGGGAGAGAATTCCAGAATTATGATCCAGCAATACAAAGGAATGGCGGTATATTTCCAAGTCAGGACAGTGATTGACTTAGAGGGGAATTTGAAGGTAATGGTGTTCCCACACTCACTGAATCGCCCCACCTCTTGCTCAATGTTAGCCTCCTGGGTTACTTTGATTATGTTTTTAGAAACTGATTTTTAAATGTTTCTTTCTAGAATTCAACCAGATGCAACAGACATGCTCTGTGTTTGCTGATAATTGATAAAAGTCGTTCAATTCAAATATTCAAAATACAAATATTAGAAATTAATATAATAGAAAATAAAAGAATGATGCAAGAATGCAATTATTTTCATCAGATGTAAAGGAATTAAAGTTCATAATTAATATTAATATTCCCAATGCTAGTGTTTTGGCATATCAATAGATATCCTGAAAAATAATACCATTCTTGATTTCTTTTCACAATTTGACTCAGTCAAAAATAATTTGCAACAAAGATCAACAGTGGCATCAATGCTTCGGGTGAGTGAGAGTGAATGAAGCAAGGTGTTGCAGGTAATAGTGAGATTGGTTAGAGAACGAGCCTTGGAGGGAGAGTGAGACGGATGCAGAGTCAGAACGAGGATGAGCAAATGAAATGTAAAAAAAAAATCAGTTTGGCAGCTCATAATGAAAATGTTTGGTTGAAAATACATTTCAAATGGAAATTACTTTTATTTAACATTGTGGTGATAGCACTTAGAGCAAAGCTAAGTAGGAATTCCCAATTCACATGTAAAATATTATTTGCAAGTAAGTACATTGCGAATCAATCCCAAATTGGTATTGGTAATTTTTGTATTTGCTTTCAGATTGGTTAAGGTTTAGGTTATCAACTTTTCTCTTCCATTCCCTTGCATTTTGACCCCTTGATCTGTCTTCTTCTCAAAGACAAAAACTTCTTGTTTCTTGTATACTTTATATACTGAAACCCACCCAAGCGCAGCACGGTGGCACAGTGGTTAGCACTGCTGCCTCACAGCGCCAGAGACCTGGGTTCAATTCCTGTCTCAGGCAACTGTATGTGTGGAGTTTGCACATTCTCCCTGTGTCTGTGTGGGTTTCCTCTGGGTGCCCTGGTTTCCTCCCACAGTCCAAAAATGTGCAAGTTAGGCGAATTGGCGATGTTAAATTGCCCGTGGTCTTAGGTGTAGGGGGGCGGGTTTCTCTTCGGAGGGTCGGTGTTGGGTTGAAGGGCCTATTTCCACACTGTAAGTAATCTACTCAATGATCATTTGCACGCAGTTCTAGATAGTGAGCATTGTTAAACTATTTGATCTCTGGGGCATCCTGACCAATTCTGATCCTGTCTTAACTGATGTCTGTTGTACAGTTAAAGTAGAATTGTGTATAGGAGCATGAACTCTGAACTATTTTTCTCCCCTTCCCAGATTACTGCAGCCTAAGGCAACAACTCGTCCAAAAAACAGAATGATGGATATGGAAGGAATCTTCTATAGGTCTGAATAATGTGGGCCCTGGTGAGATATGTGGCAGAATTGGTGATCAAGTCTGGTGTTTTCCACAAGCAAGATTCTCACTAGGATCAGTGAAATATCAATGGACAAGGAATAAGTCTTGTTAAATACTGTGTTAACACTGTAAACAGATAACTAATATTCAGCTCCTGTCTCAAAAAAGACTCAACAAACAAGTTAGACAAGGAAAACTCAACAGGAAAGCAGAACTTGTACCTTGAAGATTCGGCTTGCGGCTTACTCTGAGTTACGTCTATGTTGCTGACTATCAAATCATAGCCCAGGGCATGATCAAAAGGCACCAATCACATGTACACCTCCATCACAGACATTGGCATCCAGTATCTGACAATCATCACGACCATCCTGAAACTTCTATGTCCTAATAGTGCTTTCTAGAAGTATTGCAGGGTAATAAAGCAACCAGCATCAAAAGGCTATTGCAGGTACATAGGGACAGGTACCCAGCTCATAGCCTGGCCTAGGATGCATCTCAGGGCTACTCATGTATTGTCTTTGTGCTCACTTCCTTAGCACCTCCTTGCATGTTTATAGCATCCCTGTCTTTCCTTGCCTGGTCTTACTGTGCCAATTAGCTCAGCTACAGAAATAGGCAGCTTGTTTTGAGGCTAAGCAGTTGTCAGGCATGGGGTTGCACAGCTTGTGGTATGTCAGTATACTTACATCGATCCCACACCTGCTTTATGTACCAGCAGCTTCTTCAGTAAACACAGTGTATGTGCAGTAAGCAGCTATCTAGGTCTCAAAGTCTCAAAGTCTTAGAGGAGAAGTTCTGATGAAGTCCCAGTCGGAGGGAGTGTCCCAGCACTGTATGTCAAGGCAGCCTCCCAATCCAGTCCAGGCAATAGCTCACAGTTAGGTGTCCAGTCAGGGTGCTCTCAGTCAGGGGTGGGGCAGTGTGGGAGATGGTCTATGAGTCTGCGAGTGCGTCATGGTTAGTCCTTTGGCTCCACACCAATTTTTTAAAAAATTATTCACAGGATGTAAGGATCACTGACTGAGCAAGCACTAGATTTATTCAGGATATCTGGTTGGAAAGATGAGTTGGACCGAAGGATCTGGGGTGGTACAGTCAGTCTGTTGTACAGGCTCCAGCCCGGATCTGGGCCGTGTTTTTTCTGTGCTGTCTGCTCCTGTCATTTGGGAGGTCTATCAGAAACTAAGGGAGAAGATGGAGAGGAGGTGGACATGTGCAGCAATTGCAGTGGCACTGAGCCTTGGTTGCTTTGTCTTTGGGACTGGGGGCCGCTCCGTCTCAGCAAGGATGCGGTACAATTGGAAAGGGGGCAAATACGGTTAAAAGCTTTACAGGGAAGGGGTGCATTACAGGATTGGGACTCGGTCAGGAGCACCCTAGATTCAGCATGGCACTGAATGGCCACAATGGGCACAATCACCTCTGATGCCAGGGGATGGGTGGGAAAAGGAGGCAGGATAGGTGTGCGTAAATGGGCTGGGTGGGGTTTGAAAAGTGGGAAACCTGTGGGGTTGGATGGGTGAGGAGGAAGGGGATGTGGAAACTTCAGGACACACCAGCCTGTCCAGGCTGAGGCTGGGAGGATCTGACAGCAGATGCAAATTGGGAATATGCAATGAGGAAGGAAATGGCAGCGAGCACACTGAGCCTGGGGGAGTGGGGGGGGGGGGGATATGGTAAGAGACTCGACCTGTGAGAGAGGGGGCTGCAACACATACTGACCATTCTAAATATAAGCAGTATTGGTCACAGCTCCTTGCAGTGTACAGCACGGAGGTTGCCTACTCCCTGGCCATCCCACAGCATTGACCCTCTCTGTGTGTTGCGCCTCCCTGCCACAGTCACTGCTGGACACTGCTTTGATAGCATTGCACACAGAGGGAGCTAAAGGCCACCTCATGATCCAGTGCTATCTTCTCCCTGCTTGCCAATGGTGCGGTCGGCTCTCCATCCTCAGACCTCCATCCATCAAGCTTCGTCTACACCCATGCTGGTGTAAAGATGCATTTAGCATCTATTCAGAGATACAAGCACCTGAGAGTTAACATCAGTAACATTTTGTTTTTATTCATGGGGCATGAACATTGCTGCCTGGCCAGCATTTATTGTCTGTCCCTAGTAGATGCTGAGAAGGTGGTGAGCTGCCTGTAGTTAGAGCCATAATGCAATATAGGAGAAAATTCCAGGATTTTATCCAATGACAGTGAAGGAATAGTGATACATTTCCAAGTCAGAATGGTGAATGGCTGGGAGAGGAACTTGCAGGTGGTGGTGTTCCCACCAGGTTATTACAGGAACAGATAGTAACATGCAAGCCTTTCTCAGCCATTTCACTACAGTGCCCTCAGTAGATTTTCTTCTTTCTCTCCCTCCCAGTAGTTCTCAGTGTGCTCCATGGTTCTGAAGCTGGGGTGGAGGGAGCCAGATTAGTTATGGAGGCCAGTGGCCTTGGAAATGTGGTGGGCCAATCTCAGGAGCACTTGTGTCCAGACAGACCACACATGTCAAGGGTCATCTTGACGGAATCAAGTTGACCCTCCTTGGCTTGAATTTTCAAGGGTTGGAGGCAAGGGATGGAGGTGAGGGGACACCCACCTCTGCAAGCTCCTGAGTGGGAAGTGCAGGAGAGTCCATGTGTGCCTCCTGGCACCTCCTAGCCTTTTTGTGAGGAGGGGGTACCTGGACTGGCATCAAGGTTCCAAAAGCCAACTGTTGCTACGGCTTTGTCCTGAGGACCAAAGGTGTGTGTTAAGGACAGCTTTGTAATGTCAATTCACATCCAGGCACACATTGATTCTTTGAAGATGGCATGGGCACAAGGGATGCCAGTGTTTTGAAGGCCATCATTTACATTTGACTTTTCTAACCTTTGACAACGTGGTCACTCCAGAAGATTGAAAGTTAGGCATCTGCAAACTACTACACTTAATCACGAATTGACCTCAGGAGTTTACAAGCAATTAAATATACCTGGATTTCCCTACATTGAAATCAAATAATCCTGTGGGGGAGTAGTCCAAGAGACAGGCAAAGAGAAAGAGTGAGTGGCTAAGTGGAGATGAAGCCCTGAGAGGGAGGGGAAAAATTAGGCTGACAAAAAGGACTGTTGGTAATAAACCAAGAAGAAGAAAAGCTAGATAGGTAATAATGGACACAATAAGAGAGTGAAAATGGGTTAGCTATACTATCCATGTCATGACACAGCCAGGGTAAAAGACCTGGAAAGAGGTAATCTGGCTTTAAAATGATTGAACTCCATCCTGAGTCCAGAAGGCTGAAGGATCCCCAAGTGAAAAAAAATGGTGCTGCTCTTCCAACCTGTGCTGATTCGCACTGGAGCAGTGCAGCAAGCCCAGGGGAGAACATTTGTCATGGGAATATGGTGGTGTGATGAAGTGGCAGGTACCTGGATTTTTTTGCGGACAGAACGGAGGTGTTCCACAAAGCAGTCACCCAGTCTGCATTTCGTCTCCCCTTTGAAGAAGACACCACATTGTGAACTGCAAAATACAGTAGATTAGATTATGTGAGGTGGAGGTAAATCACTGCTTTACTGGGAAGGTCTGTCTGCTGCCTTAAGTAGTGAGGAGGGAGGAAGTGTACAGGTAAACACAACTTTAACATGGCCACTAAATACATTCACCTTACTCCAGACCTCAAATCATCAATAATTAACATCACAAGAAATCTGCAAATATCAGAGAGGTGTTTTAAACATCAGGTACTCAAAAATAATTTACGTTATTTCATGATGACTGTACAATTCATACAATACACTGGCAAAAATATTTCGTAAACAGTTGCTTTTTAACGTGAAACTTGATAGATTGGAAAATGACTTGATTTGCTCGTCTTGCACAGTATTGAACATTTTTAGTTGAGGAACTTGAATCAGGCATTGTTGAGTATGGAACCATATTTATTTGAGTGTTCCAGCTGATCTCAATTGAAATGTTTCAACACAATCCTATACTCTGGTTTTGCTCAATATTGACTACCTGATGCTGAGTTTGGCCTTTTCAGAATCACCGTATCAGCACTGGTTTTCTAACCTTAGCTTTCTGCTTGGCATCAAGGTTCCAAGAGCCTACTGTTGCGACGGCATTGGTCCTGAGGACCAATATGTGAAGCAATGGCATGCAGGTGTCTGTTCAGAACAGCTCTGTGATGTCAATTCTCATCCAGGTGATGTTTTCTGGCATCGATGGCTGAAACAAAGTGATATAGAATTGGGTTTCTGCAAGGACTCTCTCAATCACCCACAGTAGCTCTATTGTAAAATCCATGGACACTCTGGAGAAAGTATTTAATGCCTTTCTTTTTTTCACCCAAGATTTCTGTGAATCCTCCTCTAAATGAACTTCCAGATGATAAGGATAACTATCACCTTTCTATATAAATAATGAAAGCATGAAAAAATTATGACAGAGATAATTTTAATGTATCAACAAGATAAAAATAGGGAAATGAATGTATTTAATTTTTCTCAATATGATTCTTTTTCTCACAATTATCATTTCAACTATTGGACCCAGCACCTGGGTCCAAATGGGTTTAAATGTTTTATCAATTTTTGCATGTCTTCTTACTTGTGGATGTTTATGAGATGGGGGCTGGCTACCAGTGGGGGGTGTTTAAATGTGTTTTTTGTTTGTTATTCCATCTCTCTGAACTCTGTTTTGTTTTAAAAAATGGCTGTTCATTTATCATTTGGCCACACCTGAAATGTTATCCGAGAAGAAAGTGCGGACTGCAGATGCTGGAGATCAGAGTCAGAAAGTGTGGCACTGGAAAAGCACAGCTGGTCAGGCAGCATCCAAGGAGCAGGAGAATCGATGTTTTGAGCTTAAGCTCTTCATAAGCAATTCTCCTGTCAGTTCTCTCCATGGATGCCAAATGACTGCTAAGTGATTACACAATTTTCTACTTTTTCATCAGATTTTCAGAAACTACAATAACGTTTTTTTAAAACTTAGAGTCATAGAGATGTACAACATGGAAACAGACCCTTCGGTCCAACCCGTCCATGCTGACCATATATCCCAACCCAATCTAGTCCCATCTCCCAGCACCTGGCTCATATCCCTCCAAACCCTTCCTATTTATATACTCATCCAAATGCCTCTTAAATGTTGCAATTGTACCAGCCTCCACCACATCCTCTGGCAGCTCATTCCATACATGTACCACCCTCTGCGTGAAGAACTTGCCCTTAGGTCTCTTTTATATCTTTCCCCTCTCACCCTAAACCTGTGCCCTCTAGATCTGGACTTCCCGACCTCAGGGAAAAGACTTTGTCTATTTATCCTACCCATGCCCCTCATAATTTTATAAACCTCCATAAGGTCACCCCTCAGCCTCCGCGCTCCAGGGAAAACAACCCCAGCCTGTTCAGCCTCTCCCTGTAGCTCAGATCCTCCAACCCTGACAACATCCTTTATTGTGATTTCTTTCAGAAGGGTAAGCTAGCAGTGATGTGTTATCAGAATTCCTAATGCTAGACAAAAATAAAGATGACAAAATCAACCTTGTCCTCCAAACTGCAATATTCATTTCCTACCTGCAGTTCTTGGGGAATGAATATCTGGTTCATACTTTAGTGGAGCATTATGAATTTTTAGAAAATAAAACAAATTAAAGTTTCATTCTCAGAGAAGGCAAAGTGCAATTTTGTATTTTTTTCCTGGAGTGATATTTTGATAATTCATATAATTACATTTTAATTCCCAATGTGATGTTTAGTAGAGATTAGAAACATACCAGAGTGGCAGGCAAAAACAGATCAACTTGTCAATTAAGCCTTCCCTAGACTCTTGATAACTGAGTATCATGTCTCCAAACAGGTGATATCAGAATGAAAAGGAATTGATGTCAGTCTTTTGTGAATTATCCTTACATACTGAATGCTAACTTGCTTACATAGCAATCACAGCCTGGGAGTCTGGATCATTCCATTGCCAACAAGAAAGTCCAAAGCTGATGGAAAGTGGAACTCGCTTCATTGTAACAGATGTCATAATGCAAAACCCCAATGCTGATAAAGCATTATAATGGTAGTTCAATTATGAATTGTTATTAACATTCACGACACACTGCAACTAATTCATAAATCAACATTGAGAATTCAGACAAGAAGAGTTGCTAGTGGATGTTTTCTCTGCAGTAGACTTCAGCTGTCTGACTGAACCCATTGAAGTGTGCAAGGCCAGAACATTGGGGAGTTTCGCTTCAGCAGGAGTTCATAATTCGAGGGAGCAGACAGGAATTTTCTATCAGTAAGTATTAATTGTGTGAGGGGAAGTGGGGTTTGATTTGAATGGAATTTCAGTTCAAATTAGAACATTCATAACATTTGAGTTAGACACACAAAGAGATGGTAGTGCGGCAAGCCCTCATATTCATGCAGTGGAACATATAAGCAATGATAGATCCTCAGTTCATGAAGGACCAACATATTACCACTAACTGCTGACAAGTTTAGTCTCTGGAGCCAAGGTTTTTGCATTGCACTTTCCAGAATGGGGTCATCAGAACGGTAGTGCTAAATAGTTCAAAACAGCAGGATACTGGAGACTAAAAGAAAACAGGAAACCATCTGCAGGACCAACTGAGGAAAGCAAGACCAGGGAGTTCATGAATTACTACAATGAACAAATATATATGGTTTGGAGATGCTGGTGTTGAACTGGAGCGTACAAAGTTAGAAATCACACAACACCAGGTTATAGTCCAACAGGTTTATTTGGAAGTACTAGCTTTTGAAGTGCTGGTCCGTCATCAGATGGTGCTAGTGCATCCAAATTTACCTGTTGAATTATAAACTGGTGTTGCATGAATTTTAAATAAATATATAGGGGCAGCACGGTGGCTCAGTGGTTAGCACTGCTGCCTCACAGCGCTAGGGACCCGGGTTTGATTCTCACCGTGGGTAACTCTGTGTGGAGTTTGCATGTTCTCCCGACGTCTGCATGGGTTTCAGCTGGGTGCTCCGGTTTCCTCCCACAATCCAAAGATGTGCAGGTCAGGCGAATTGGCCATGCTAAATTGCCCATAGTGTTAGGTGCATTAGTCAAGAGTAAATATAGAGTAGGGGAATGGGTCTGGGTGGGTTACTCTTCAGAGGGTCAGTGTGGACTTGTTGGGCTGAAGGGCCTGTTTCCACTCTCCTGCCAAATGCTGGTCTTGTTCCAAGAGGATGGTGGACCAGATTTTAAGTGATATCTAATATAGAAGTCAATGCAGGAACTGTTCACAACTGCAGATGATCTATCCAAACTGTCCCACCAATCAGACGGCTGGCAACTATGAAGCCTTGGTGAGACAGCTGAGATTACAAGGGGACAAAAAAGTACGATTTCATGTTGTGGTGCCCTCATAGGCTGGGTGTTTCTTTTTTAAATGTACCAGTCTCGGGCAGATGGGCCTCAGTAAAGAAAAGCCATGTACTCTCCAGTAGCAGTGTCAGAATCAGGGGGCAGCCAATGCCACTAGGGGGTGCCTCCTCCTTGGGAAGAAGGAATCCTTCTCCTTGTCAGCAATTCACCTCCCTTTAGTTGATGGTTTCCCATATATCATGGGAGGGTAAAGTGCAGGCGGGTGTGTTCACTGTATTAATTAGCCACTCACCTCCAGTCTATGTGCAGCCGCAACACTGCAATTTCCATCTCTCAACACCCTATACAAACGGGAAAATGTCAAAATTCCTCTTGTTGCCTTTTCACAAGCCCTCCCACTGCCCCGTATGTCTCCAGAGGACTGGAAAAATCCTACCTATACTATTGAGATGGACAATAATAGGATTCAGGAGGATGTTGACACCTAATAATGAACCCATTGAGCAAGGGACTAGCCAAGTTGTTGGGATTTAAGTAGACTATAAAAATAAAAGGTGTGGTAATATTGAGATACTCTGCAAACAGAAGAGAAAGTAATCTTTCATGGGTAATATCCAAGAGCCATAAATTCTTTGATGTATCTCTGGTAATAGGATGAACATTATCATGGAATACACTGAAAAAGGAGTTTGGGAAAGGGAAGGAGAACAATCAGAAGTTGTAGTTCATGATGAAATCAGTAACATAGATAAAAGCCTGTTAAACATAGAGTCATACAGCACAGAACCAAACTTTTCAGTCCAACTAGTCCATGCCGAACACAATCCCAATCTAAACAAGTCCCACTTCCCTGGTCCTGGCCCATATCCCTCCAAACCTTTCCTAGTCATGTATCTATCCAAATGTCTTTTAAAAATTGTGATTGTAATCCATCACTTTCTCAGGAAGTTCATTCCACATGAGAACAACCTCTCTATATAAAAAAGCTTCTTATGGCTTTTATAAATCTCTCTCCTCTCACCTTAAAAATGTGCCCCTAGCCATGAAAAACCCCACCCTAGGGAAAAGACAACCACCATTAACCCTAGCTATACCTTTCATTATTTTATAAACTTCTATCAGACCTCTCAACCTCCTACACTCCAGTGAAAAATGTCCCAGCCGTTCTTTATAACTCAAACCTTTCACACACAGCAACATCTGATAAGTCTCTTTAGAACCTTCTCTTGCTAACAATATCCTTCCTATTACTGGGCAACCAGAAATGGACACAGTATTCTGGAAGATGCCTCACCAATGTCCTGTACAAACTCAACAGCTCCTATGCTCAAAGGACTGAGCAATGAAGGCAAGCATGCTGAGCGCCCTTTTAACCACCCTGTCTATATGTAGCGCAAACTTTAAAGAATTATGTACCTGCGCCCATGGGTCCCTCTACAACACTACCCAAGGCCTTACCGTTAATTGTATAAGCCAGAGGAGAAAGTGAGAATCAAGTGAGTCAAGTATCAGTAGGGAAATAGTTGGAGGTCATGATCATAGCATCACAAGGTTTACATTGACCATGGAAAAGCACATGGAACAATCCAGAGTGCGTGCAATCAACTTCAGATGCTGGAGACTTAGAGTTGATAAAGTGTGGCGCTGGAAAAAGCACAACAGGTCAGTCCTGAAGAAGGGTTTTGCCCAAAGTGTCAACTGTCTTGCTCTAATGATGATGCCTGACTAGCTGTGCTTTTCCAGCACCATGCTTTATCAACTCATTGGAAAAGCCCCACTCTTGTTTGTTCTACTAATATCCAGATTGAACTCCATCTGCCATTTTTCCCCATAGGCTCATTTGATCAAGATCAAGTAAATCAAAGCCATTGGATTGAAAAAACAAAAGCTTGATTCATCGATGCTGGAGAGGAACTTTATAATGGTCACATGTGTCTGGAGGAGTGACACAGAAGGAAAAGGTGCCCATTCTTGGGGCAGAGGTTGCAAACTGTAAAGTGTGACCGCACCCAAAACAAAAGAAAATTACATAGAAGTACTTATGAAAAGTCATTCTGAGCGGTAAGGAAATGTTTAAACATATATGGTGGAGAGTGGGGAAAGTCTACCTCTGAGAGTCGAGAGAGAGGTAAGATTCTATGGGCTACTAATGCTTGAGGACAATATAGAGGAAAGTGTTTGTAGGGAAATTACAGAAACTACCAGAATTATAGAATCGTTATAATAGAGGCATTAGCAATTCTAATATAGGTTAGCATAACCAGGGAAAAGAGGGACAAGAGTTTCCAGAGAATGTCCAGGAGTATTTTCAGCATCAGCGCATTTCCAATCTAATGAAGAATTGGATATAGCTTTGGGGAATGAGGAGAATCAAGTGAGTCAAGTATCAGCAGGGAAATATTTGGAGGTCATGATCATCACGTCACAAGGTTTACATTGACTATGGAAAAGCACAAGGAACAATCAACTTCAGTGGGGTACGAACAAATCTGTCCCAAGTAAATTGGAATCAAAAATTAGTCAGCAACTGTTGTAATGGGACAATAGATTGCCTTTAAAACAGGAGTTAGTTAAGGTACAGTCAAGCCACATTCCTACTGAGGTATAAGGTTTGGCAAACAAATCTAGAGATCCCTGCATGGTGACTGAGATACAGATGAAGCAGAAAAGGGTGTCCATCACAGATGTCTGCTGGGTCATACCAATGTGAACCAGGTTGTTTATTTTAGCTTCAGAGGGGAAGTGAAAAAATGACATGAGAAAATGAAAGGGAAGATGAGAAGTGTCCAGTTTAAAAGCAATCCACTTCTTCAGACATCAAAATAGTATGAGCTTGGAAACAGGAAGGATGAGTAGTTTAGGAACCAAAAGGGGAATTTTCAATTAGAGGGGGGCATGACTGACATGAATATTCAGTTTCTACCTTTAGCAAGTTATCAAGCATCTTTACCAAGTTGCTAGCCAAAAGGGACAGTAATTGAGACAGTAGATGAAAGAAAATAGAGCAGGGCAGAATGAGATGTGTACAAGAATACTGAGGAAATGAATAGAAATGACTAAATTGTTTAGAGAAGTTTACTCTAAGGTCAGTAGGTAGTGACTTGTTGCATTAAAAATCATTAAATTCCAAGCCTATATATGCTACAACTAAGCAGAACACCAGGAGAACTGCCCCATTTTTTTTCTTGTGTCATCCAAAAGATGGCAGCTGTGAGAGTGTAGAATTTCATTGGTACGACACTGAAGTGTCAGCCTTTGATGTGTAACACCCTGGAGTGGGACTTAACACCAATTTTCTGACTCAGAGGAGACTGCTGTCAGTGAGCTAGTCTCACACTTTACTTTTCAAAGATGTATGCTCAAGATGTACAGATCGATGAAGTAATAAACTGCAATAGCACTGCAGTATTTTAGTTTTATAAAATGGAAGATAAGGTGCAACCTGAAAGGAATATTGAGAAACCTTTGCAAAACATAGTTGAAGTACTATCTGCAGTTTTGAATACTCCATGAGAGTAAAGTAATAAAGCCATAATCAGCATGGAACATGGATTCACCAGGCTGATGCCAGGAATGGGAAAATGTCAATGCACAGGAGGGTTCTTGTCAAACAGATTATTTGCAGTTAAGCAGAAAATAAATAAAAGGAGATCCAATGGAGTCCTTTAAACATATGGATGATTTTGGCCAGATTGAATATGGAAAACAGAATTGTGGAGAAATGGTCACAAGGATTTATCAAATAAACTTGACTGAAAGAGTGGTTTGGAGAAAAATGGTTTGGTTGCAGAGATGTTCCTTATGAAGCATGCTATATGACAGTTATATTCAAGAGAGAGTTGCATCGTAACTACTTGAGAAGGAGGCTAATTTAGGGATAGAGGGAGCATCTGAAATTTGAAGTGTTCTAGCAAAACATTGTGGTTAATTTAGGACTGAAAGCTACCAAAGCTGAGCTGTTCTTTGAGACTAAGGTGTTTATATTGGTCTTGGTTCACTTTCAGGATGTGACTTGTGCTCCAGAACTAACTGTGCCCCAAGCCAACTATTGAAGTAAAACTACAATACTGGCATCTACTTAACAAAGTGGAAAATTACTCACATATGAACTGTCCATAAAAAGCAGAACAAATTTACTGTAGTCAGCTACTATCCCACAAGTCTATTCTTAATCGTCAGCAAAATAATGGAAGGGCTATCAAATAGCACTAATTCAGCAATAAACTGAGCACTGATGCTCTGTTTGGGTTTTTGCACAGCTACTTGGCTTGAAACATGGATAAAAGAACTTAATGCCAGATGTCAGGTGAAGTGAGACCAATTGTCCTTGATATCAAGGTGGTATTTGACTCACTGGGGCAGCAAGGAGCCCAAGCAAAATTGAAGTAAATAGGAAGCAGAGAAAAACTCAAAAGTGACTGGATTCATACCAAGTGCCAAAGAAGATGATTTCTTTGTTGTTTCGGGGCAATCATCTGAACTACAGGATATTTCACCACATTATGCAAGGCCCAACGATGCCATAAGATCACAAGTGGGATGTTTACTAATATTGCACAATGTCCAATACTACCTGAGACTCCTCAGAAAATGAAGAAGTTCATTGAAATAATATGCAGTGTGTTGCTGAAAAAGCACAGCAGGTCAGGCAGCATCCGAGGAGCAGGGAAATTGTTGTTTCGGGTCAGAGCCCTTCCTCAGATCCTGATGAATGGCTCCGGCCCGAAACATTGATTTTCCTGCTCCTTGGATGCTGCCTGACCTGCTGTGCTTTTCCAGCAACGCACTCTCAACTCTGATCTCCAGCATCTGCAGACCTCACTGTCTCCTAATATGTAGCCTTTCTGTGTTCACTGACAACATGGGCTGATAAGTGGTAGACAACATGCGCATCACGCAAGTGTCAACCATCACCCCTGAATGTTCAGTTGCAGTTTCTGCGCTGAACAATCTATCAACATCCTGGTGGTCACCAATTACCAGAAATTTAACTGGACCTGCCATATAAATACTGTGAATACAACAGCAGGTCAGATGTAAGGAAGTCTGTAACAAATGACTCACCTGTTGATCCCCAGGGCTTATTCACCATCTTCAAGGCACAAGTTTTGTGTGTTTTGGAATAATCACTATCACCTGGATAAATGTAGTTCCAACAACACTGTTCAGAACAAAACAACCTGCTTGATCAAAACTCTTCTACCATCTTGAATATTCATTCCCTCCACCACCAGTGTACTATCTCAGCAAAGCATACCAATGACAAGATGCACTTCCATGACTCAGCAAAGTCCTCAAAAGCACCTACCAAACCTGTGGCCTCTTGCATCTGGAAGAAGAGATTCCCATCCCAGGAAATGCATGGGAACACCACCATCTGCAAATTCCCCTCTGACTTAGAACTAATTTATGGTGCAGAAGGAAACCAACCCACCTTTTCAGCCTTTACTTGCTATACTTACATTAACAGTCAGTCTCAATTTTTCATTCAGCAAATACATTTTCTTTCCTTCTTACTTACAAGCTATCAAAGAAACAAGATTGGTTGCATTGCAAAATTGCACAGGATTTTAAAATAGAAAGGAGACTTTGCAAGGCAGACAACAAAGATGGGGAGCAATCACACTTACAGTTCACTTTTATACTTAGCGTCTACGTCAACCCCCATTTTTTTGGATGGTTTTTTTTAATGATTGTGAAGTCCACTTCTATGCTGATACTTACAGCACATCACCATTCCTTCAGAAATATGACATTATTCCTGGCAGTGCTGTGTTAGCAGATAGACTGCACTGGTTCAAGAAGGGGTTTAGTGCCATCTTAGGGAATGGATAATAAATGTTGACCTTGTCTATCTAGCTCACAGCCATGAACTTCCTTAAAAAAAAAGTCATGGTTGCCAGGACTGGTACTAGTACCTGAAAAATAAAATCTGGAATAAAACCCTAATGTCAGTATTGCTGACCACAAGGCTATTATTGTTTTGATTCACAGGATGAGGGCATTGCGAGCTAGGTCACCATTTATTGCCAATTCCTAATTACCCAGAGGGCAGATAAGAGTCAACTACATTCCTGGTCAGATGTAGGTCAGACCAGGTAAGGATGTCAGTTTTCTTCCCTCAAGGACATGAATAAACCAGATGGATTCTTCCCCAACATCAACAATGGATTCGTGGTCACCATTAAACCCTGAATTTTAGATGTTTAATTGAATTCAAGTTCCACCATCCGCTGTCGAGAGTGTGCTGTTGGGAGCATCCGAGGAGCAGGAGAATCAATATTTCAGGAATAAGAGTTCATCAGGAATAAGGCTTGTGGGTCAGCACTGAGAGATAAATATGAGGGGGGTGGAGTGGTAGCTCAGAAAGCGATAAGTGGATGAAGGTGAGGGAGAAGGTGATAAGTCAGAGGGGGAAGTGATGGACAGGTCCAGATGGTAGTGCCAAATTGGAGGCTTGGGACTGGGATAATGTAGGGTGAAGGGAAATGAAGAAGTGTTGTAATTCAGATTTATCCTGTGTGGTTGCAGGGTCCCAAGGCTGAATATGAGGCATTCCTCCTTCAGGCGTCGGGTGGCAACTGCTTTGTGGTGGAGCAGGCCCAGGACCTGCATGTCTTTGACAGAGTGGGACGGGGAGTTGAACTGTTAAGCCACGGGGCAGTGGGGTTGTTGGGTGCGAGTGTCTCAGAGATGTTCTCTGAAATGATCCACACGAAGGCGCCCTGTCTCTCCGATGTAGAGGAGACCACATCAGGTGCAACGGATGCAGTAGATGACATTGGTAGAGGTACAGGTAAGTTTCTGACAGATGTGGAAGGATCCCTTGGGGCCTTGGACAGAGGTGAGAGGAGTGGTGTGGGTGCAGGGTTTGCACTTTCTACTGTGGCAGGGAAAGGTGCCAGAAGTGGGGTGTGGGCTGGTGTGGGTGGGGGGGGGCATGGACCTGATGAAGGAGTCGTGGAGGGAATGGTCTCTTTGGAATGCTGATAGGGGTAGGGAGAGAAATATATCTTTGGTGGAGGAGTCTGTTTGGAGGTTGCGAAAGTGGCAGAGGATGGTGTGATGTATGTGGAGGTTGGTGGGTTAGAAGGTGAGGATCAGGGGGTTCTGATCTTGTTGCATTGGGAGGGGTGGGG
>NC_057739.1:16826425-16856723 GCF_004010195.1 Chiloscyllium plagiosum | reverse complement strand
CCACCCCACCAACCTCAGCATACATTGCATCATCCTCCGCCACTTCTGCCACCTCCAAACAGACCCCACTACCAGAGATATATTTCCCTACCCACCCCTGTCAACATTCCGAAGAGACCATTCCCTCCGCAACTCCTCGTCAGTTCCATGTCCCCCACCAGCCCACACCCCACTCCTGGCACCTTTTCCTGCCACCGCAAGAAGTGCAAAACCTGCGCCCACACCACTCTCCTCACCTCCATCCAAGGCCCCAAGGGATCCTTCCACATCCATCAGAAATTTACCTGTACCTCTACCAACGTCACCTACTGCATCCATTGCACCCGATGTGATCTCCTCTACATCGGGGAGACAGGATGCCTTCTTGCGGATCGTTTCAGAAAACATCTCTGGGACACTCACAGCCAAGAACTCCACTACCCTGTTGCTGAACACTTCAACTCCCCCTTCCTCTCTGTCAAAGACATGTAGGTCCTGGGCCTCCTCCACCACCAAACTGTTGAGATCCGACCTCTGGAGGAGGAACATCTCATATTCTACCTTGGGACACTGCAAGCACACAGGATAAATCTGAATTTCAACAGCATCTTCATTTCCCCTCGCCCCACATTATCCCAGTCCGAGGCCTCCAACTTGGCACCACCTTCTGGACCTGTCCATCACTCTGCCCTCTGACCTTCTTCCTCACCTACATTCACCTATTGCTTTGTCAGCTATCCACCCCGCACACCTCCCATTTATCTCTCAGCCCCAGCCCACAAGCCTCATTCCTTACAAAGAGCTAATGCGTTGATTCTCCTGCTCTTCGGACGTTGCCTGATCTGCTGTGCTTTCCCAGCAACACACTCTCGACTGTGATCTCCAGTATCTGCAGTCCTCACTTTCTCCACCATCTGCTGTGGCAGGATTTGATTCCTGGTCCTTTGGAACATTATCTGGGAGTCTAGACTAACAGTCCAGTCATAATACCATGAGGCCATTGTTTCCCTGCATCTCCACATCTTAGAATGTTTAAAATAACCTAATTAGTTCACTAACGGCTAATGAAGAAAATCTAATGCCTTTACCAGTTCAACCTATTAGTGACTCCAATGTAATTGACTTTTCATTGTTCTCTGATATGGCCTCACATGTTACTGGGATGTCTCAAACTACAAGAAAAAAATGCATGAATAATAATGCATTAAATATGGATGCAACAAAGGCACACTCAGCCCAGTCAACACTGCACAGACTTCCTTAATAACTTCTGTTGTTATAGACCAGACCAAACCCCCTCAAAATATATTAAGAAGATTGTCTAGAACCTAACTTTTCTTAATTTAAAGGTAAGGGCAAGTCGTTGTGTTCCAGATGCAATTTGATTGGTCAAACTCTCAACTTTAAGCAAACCCCACTTTATTTTTACACTGCAGTTAAAAAAAAACAGACAAAAGAATGAAGAATAGAATTGGCACTAACAAAATGGCCAACAAAATATACATATTAACTGCTACAAATTAACTGTTCCAATGTAGTAACATCCTATAAACACACCCTTGACAAAGGCAAATTCAGTAAAATAGATTGTCTCACATGGACTTCTAGCAGCAGGATGAGCACCTCAGCTTCAGCTCAGCCTTTCTTCACAAAACAAAACAGGACAAAATACCCGAGTATTATCACAACTGTGCACCAATTCCTAAATTAAGCGAGCTGACATCCAGGCAATATTCAGCAATAATCACATTGATGGTATCATACCAAGTAAACAAAATCTCAAACCCGCCATCCCCCTTCCTGAATAGGTCCTGCCTCACCGGTAGAGGGCATTTATAAGACACTGTGAGCCAGAAATGATTTCTGTTCTGTGACAATCTATTGTCCCATCGGTGTAGTGAAGCACTCACTGCACAATTACTGGAAGGTTTACTGACCAGATGTGGTTCAACGACAAACACGGATAAGGATGCTGTGGAGAGGTACTTTAAAACCAGGTGCCATCCTGATGATGCTACGAGATTGGATGACATGCATGCTGAACAATAGAATTTGTGGATCACTGAAAGAGCTCAGCAAATCCACAGTTATTGGATAAGTTCAAAGTTCTACAGGTCTACCAACTCTAATTGTAAATGGTGACAGATAATTAAACACCTGGAGAAGGAGGAGCCATAAATATTCCCAACCTCAAAGGTGATTAAATCTTTACTCTCAGAAAGCTACTGAACATCAGTGATCTTAATATCAACTGTATACAGTTATGTTCAGAAAAGTTGCTGTTCACTCACAAGAATGTAGATCTCACATTATAAAGGTGGAGTCTAGCATGAATGTGAAGGGTGAAACTGACAGGATGACCAACAGGACGATCCATATTAGCTACATCCTGAAATTCAAACCCATCATAGATGGTCAGTTCAATCCATGTGATCACAAAACATGACTGAATGCCCTGGATACACCAAAGCCTTTGGGGCCTGAAAATATCCCAACTATGGTGTTAAAGACTTGTGTTTCTGGTCATCCCTTCAGCCAAGGTTTCCCAGGACAGCATCAACAATCTCTTCCAACTACCAAATTGGAAAGCTACTCAGGACTGTCTTCTCCAAAATCAATTTGGCCAGTTACTGCCTCACCTAGTTTTAATCATCAGAAAATTGATTGAAGGTAGCATTGACAGTGCTATCAAGTGGCACTAACTCAGTAATGAAGAACCCATGTTCATCAAAGCATAGTTGGGATTCTACTAGAACCACACAGCTACAGATCTCATCACAGTCTTAGACCAAAGAGAGTTAGTCCTTTGGCATCAAGACAGCATTTGTACAAGCATAGGCCTATGTCTATAAAATTGAAGTTAACAGAGATCTGAAGGATATGTGCCAGTATCAGGACCCTCATCACCCATAGGAGCACTTTCATCACTTGTACTGTTGTGAGTCAAAACCACAAACTATCAGATCAGTTATTCTTCAATAATTACTGCCCTTGTTTTAACCTTAGACTTAAAATAAACTTTTTTATCAAATAAGAGATTATTTTTGTGCACTACAAAGCCAGTAATCAATTGTGAAACATCAACTTCTGTTATAAATTCTTCAATGTATTAAGTAATCGTGACATTTTATTATGTTAAAGTGTTATTGCAGATTGTAGTTATTGTTTTACTATGTTCAATTGAAACTAATTTAATTGATTCCAAATGCAATTGGTCTACTCTACAATTGGACAGTGAGAAAAAGGTTAATGCTTTAAACTCCATCTGACCATAAGATATAGGAGAAGAATTAAGCCATTCAGCCCATCAAGTCTGCTACACCAATTGATCATTGCTGATATACTTCTCAATCTGTAACTCTTGATCCTCTTTTTAATCAAGAATCAATCTATCTATCTATCTATCTATCTATCTATCTATCTATCTATCTATCTATCTATCTATGTCTTAAATACACTCAATGACTTGATCTCCACAGCCTTCTGAGAAAATGAGATCCATAGATTCACCACCCTCTAGCTGAAGAAATTCCTCCTCATCTCAGTTCTAAAGTGTCACCACTTCACTTTGAGGCTGTGTCCTCAGGTCCTAGTCTCTTACTAGTAGAAACATTTTCTTCATATCCATTTTAATCAGTCCTCTCAATATTCTGTAAGTTTCAATGATATCCTCCCTCATCCTCCCAAATGCGGTCAGACCAGAGCCTTATACAGCTTCAGCAGTACATCTCTGCTCTTGTATTCCAGCCCTCTTGAAATGAACACGACCATTGTGTTTTCCTTCCTAACTGCCAATTGGACATGCATGTTAACCATAAGAGAATCCTGAACCAGAACTCCTAAATCCCTTGGTGGTTCAGATTTCTAACACCATTCCCTATTTAGAAAATAATCTAAGTCTCTATCCTTCCTACCAAAATGTGTGACCTCACACTTATCGTGGTTAGTAGGGATTCCTTCATCTTAATCTCTCTCATCAAGTCTGCCTCTTTACACATCATTAAATCCAGAATTGTCTGTTCACTCATGGAGACTACCATAGGCTGCTCCAAAAACCCATCTCCTAGACAGTCCATGAATTCCATGAATTCCTTTCCTTGGGATCCACTACCAACTTGATTTTTCCAGTTCACTAACATATTGAAGTCCCCCATGATTATTGCTATAGTGTCTTCCTTACATGCCTTTCTTATCTCCTAATTTATTTTCTTTCCCAAGTCCTGACTACTGCTGGGGGGGGCCTGTACACAACTCCCATCAGTCTTTTTTCCTAAGGTTCCTCAACTCTACCCATACAGATTCTACACCATCGGCCTCTACATCACTTCTTGCAATGGCCTTAATTTCATTTCTTACTAACAGGCAATCTCACCTCCTTTGCCTATTTGTCTGCCCTTTTGACAGGATGGGTATCCTTGGATTCTCTTGCAGCTACATCTCTGTGATACCCACATTATACCTGCCCATTTCATTCTGCTCTGTCAGCTCATTTCTCTTGGTTTGTATACAACATGGATTAAAGTCCAATACCCTCAGTCCTGCACTGATTGCGCCCTCTCTCATTGTTGTCCCCTTATCTGCTGTGTCTGAAGTTAGAATCCTGGGCTTTTCCATACACTCTATCCTATTCGTTCTTCTGGAAACTTGAATAAGAACCTCTGCTGAGCCTTCTCTTCCCTTAACTTATTCCATGCAACACCCCCTCCCTCCTTCCAAACTATCTCCTGGTAAGTAATTGGAAAAACCTGACCTGATTAAATATTTGATGATGTTTGTGTCCACATTATATCAAGGGATATGGGGATAATACTGGAGAATAGTATTGAGGTAGAAGATCTGTCACTATCTGTTAGAATGGCGGTGTAGATTTAAGAGCCAAATCATCTACTCCTGCTATAGTTTCCAATGTGTCTAACACTAGTATTCATCTGCAAATTGAATGTGTTATCGGCTAAGGGACCTAAGACACCAAAACATTCATATTAATTCATTGACACTATGTGAATAATGCAAGATACGATCAAAGGATGTTGATAGGTCAGGGGTTAGGTTATAGTTTGATCCAGTTAATAACTCACAGGTCAATCCCAGCATTCTAATACCTAATACCTACATTTCAGGACAACACTGAGAAACTACAGATTTGGCAGAGAGACCGTTGGCGATAACTTAAGCTGTTGTTGGGTGGAAATAAACAATCTCAAGGTATCATTTCAAAAACAGCTCCTGTATATCCCTCAGCTATCATTTGTTCATTGCTATCTTCCAATTATAACTGTGATTGCATAGACAGTAATGACAATTGTAAATGTAATGTGGTTCATTAGCTGTGTAATACATTGCAATATGATCGCAACTGAAACTAGTTCTGAAACGTTGCATCTCAGAATTAAATTGGGCTTGATAGATTTATATTATGACTTTTATTTAAATTTTAAGTGGTAGTTTTTCACTGATACCTAAGAACACAAGGCTGTAGCTTTGGTTTTAACAATAACCTCGGTGGTGGGCAAGCTGTTGGAGGGAATCCTGAGGAACAGGGTGTACATGTATTTGGAAAGGCAAGGACTGATTAGGGATAGTCAACATGGCTTTGTGCGTGGGAAATCATGTCTCACAAATTTGATTGAGTTTTTTGAAGAAGTAACAAAGAGGATTGATGAGGGCAGAGCAGTAGATGTGATCTACATGGACTTCAGTAAGGCATTCGACAAGGTTCCCCATATGCAGGGAGAACTAGCCATTTGGATACAGAACTGGCTCAAAGATAGAAGACAGAGGGTAGTGGCGGCGGGTTGTTTCTCAGACTGAAGGCCTGTGATCAGTGGAGTGCCACAAGGATCGGTGCTAGGTCCTCTACTTTTTGTCATTTACATAAATGATTTGGATGCGAGCATAAGAGGTACAGTTAGTAAGTTTGTAGATGACACCAAAATTGGAGGTGTGATGGACAGCGAAGAAGGTTACCTCAGATTGTAGCAGAATCTTGACCAAATGGGCCAATGGGCTGAGAAGTGGTAGATGGAGAAATGCAAGGTGCTGCATTTTGGGAAAGCAAATCTTAGCAGGACTTATGAACTTAATGGTAAGGTCCTAGGGAGTGTTGCTGAACAAAAGACCTTGGATAGTAAAGAAGGCATTTGGTATGCCTTCCTTTATTTGTCAGAGTATTGAGTACAGGAGTTGAGAGGTCATGTTGCGGTTGTACAGGATATTGGTTAGGCCTACAAGGATGTTGCCAGGGTTGGAGGATTTGAGCTATAGGCAGAGGCTGAACAGGCTGGGGCTGTTTTCCCTGGAGCGTCGGAGGCTGAGGGGTTTACAAAATTATGAGGGGCATGGATAGGGTAAATAGGCAAAGTCTTTTACCTGGGGTCAGGGAGTCCAGAACTAGAGGGCTTAGGTTTAGGGTGAGAGGGGAAAGATAAAAAAGGGGCCTAAGGGGCAACTTTTTCACACGAGGGTGGTACAGGTTTGGAATGAGCTGCCAGAGGAAGTGGTGGAGGCTGGTGCAATTGCAACATTTAAGAGGCATTTGGATGGGTATATGAATAGGAAGGGTTTGGAGGGATATGGGCTGGGTGCTGGCAGGTGGGTCTGGATTGGGTTGGGATATCTGATTGGCATGGACGAGTTGACTGAAGGGTCTGTTTCCATGCTGTACATCTCTCTGACTCTGTGACTCTAATAAAATAGAAGTATATTACATAACGCAAACAGAAATAAAACAACTGAACCGATTGAAATGTGACACAGTTGGAAAGGTTTTATAACACTGGCAAAACAAAATGCTATGTAATCCCCAACACAATCACTTTACAGTAATTCAAAATCCAGAGAAATATTCCTTCCCTATTTAATCTATAGGTTTGACTTAATTGTTCTTTCTCAGGTCCTGCCCTGTGATCTGTGAGGCTTTCTCTTTTGACTACTCACACAACTGAGATCAACTTACTCAGCTTGGCATATTCAATGCAGGCTTCAACTTGATAGCAAGAAATGACATAGGGTCAGATGATGTAGAATCTTTGTTGGAAGAATTGAGGACCGCAACGGTTAAAAAACCATAATGGGACTTATGTACACGCCTCCAAATAGTGGTCAGGATGTGAGGCACAAGATATACCAGGAGACAGAAAAGGCATGTAAGAAAGGTAAGGTTACAGTGATCATGAGGGATTTAAATACACAGGTGGACTGGGAAAATCAGGTGGTAGTGGTTCACAAGAAAAAGCATTATGGAATGTCTCTTTTTGCAGTAGTTTGTGGTGGAGCCCACTAGAGAACAGGCAATTCTGGATTTAGTGTTGTGCAATGAGGCAGACTTGATAAGGGAGTTTGAGGTGATGGAACTCTTAGGAGACAGTGATCATAATATATTAGAATTTACTCTGCAATTTGAAGGGAGGAGTTGGAATCAGATGTAACGGTATCACAGTTGAATACAGGCAACTACAGAGGCATGAGGGAGGAGCTGACCAGAATTGACTGGGAGAGGAGCCCAGCAGGAAAGACAGTGCAACAGCAATGTCAGGAATGCCTTGGAGTAATTCAGGAGACACAGATAAAATTCATCCCTGGGAAAAACAAGTATGCTGAAGGGAGGATGAGGCAACCATGGCTGACAAGGGAAGTCAGGGACAGACTAAGGCAAAAGAGAAAGCATATAATGCGGTGAAGGCCAGTAGGAATTCAGAGGATTGGGAAGTCTACAAAGGCCAACATAGAACAACTAAAAACTAAAAGGAGGGAGAAGTTTAAATATGAGTGTAAGGTAGCCGGTAATATAAAAGAAGATTGCAAGAGTTTCTTTAGATACATCAAGGGCAAAAGAGAGGCAAAAGTGAACATTGGATTATTTGAAAAAGGCGCTGGAGAAGCAGTAATGGGGAACAAAGAAATGAAGGAGGAATTGAAGAAGTACTTTGGTGGAAGACATGAGTAACATCCTAAAGATTCAAGAGAGTTAGGGGGCAGAGGTGAGTATGTCCTAAGGGAAATGTCCTAAAAAACTGAAAGGTTTGGAGTTGGATAAATCACCTGGCCCAGATAGATTACACCTTAGAATTCTAAAGGACATAGCTGAAGAGATAGCATAGGCGTTGGTGGTGATCTTTCAGGAATCACTGGAGTCAGGGAGGTTCCCAGAGGACTGGAACATCACTAGTGTGATATCCTGTTTAAGAAGGGAGTAAGGCAAAAGATGGGAAATTGCAGGCTGATTATCCTGTACTCAGTCATTGGTAAGATTTTGGAGTTCATCGTGAAGGATGAGATTTCTGAATACTTGGAAGTGCACGGTAAAATAGGGCAAAGTCAGCATGGCTTCATCAAGGGGTGATCATGCCTGACAAATCTGCTAGAATTCTTTGAGGAGGTAACAAGCAGTTTCAACAAAGAAGAGCCAATGGATATTATCTACTTAGACTTCCAGAAGGCCTTTGATAAGATGCCACATAGGAGGCTGTTGAATAAGACAAGAGCCCATGGTGTTAGAGGCAAGATAGATAGAAGCTTGGCTGTCTGGCAGAAAACAAAGACTGGAGATAAAATGGTCCTTCTCAGGATGGCAACTGGTGACTAGTGGTGTTCCACAAAGTTCAGTGTTGGGACAACAACCATTCACTTTATACATTAATGATCTCAATGAAGGAACTGAGGGCATTCTGGCTAAGTTTGCAACTGATACAAAGATAGGTCGAGGAACAGGTAGCACTGAGGAGGCAGGGAGGCTGCAGAAGGATTTGGACAGGTGAGGAGAGTGAGCAAAGAAGTGGCGGATGGAATACAATCTAGGAAAGTGTGAGGTCATGCACTTTAGTAGGAAGAACAGAGGCATCGACTATTTTCTAAAGGGAGAGAAAATTCAGAAGTTTGAAATGCAAATGGACTTGGGAGCCCAAGTCCAGGATTCTCTTAAGGTTGACTTGCAGGTGGAGTTGGGTAGTTATGAAGGCAAATACAACATTTGCATTTACTTTGAGTGGACTACAATATAAAAGCAGGGCGTTTTGAGGCTTTATAAGGCTCTGGTCAGACCACATTTAGAATATTGTTAGCAATTTTGGGCCCCATACCTCAGGAAGGATGTACTGGCCATGGAGCAGGTCCAGAGGAGGCTCATGAGAATGATCCCAGGAATGAAAGGCTTAACATATGAGAAATGTTTGAGGACTCTGGGTCTATACTTGGTGGAGTTTAGAAGGATGGGGGGCAACAAATTGAAACTTACAGAATACTGAAAGGTGTGGATAGAATGGATGTTGGGAAGATGCTTTCATTAGTAGGAGAGACTAGGATCTGAGGGCACAGCCTCAGAGTAAAGGGAAGACCTTTTAGAATGAAGATAAGGAGAAACTTCTTCAGCCAGAAAGTGGTGAATCCATGGAATTCATTGCCACAGAAGGCTGTGGAGGGCAGGTCACTGAGTTTATTTAAGACAGAGATAGATAGATTCTTGATTGTTAAGGAGATCAAACATTACGGGGAAAAGACAGGAAAATGGGGTTGAGAAGCTTATCAGCCATGATTGAATAGCAGAGCAGACTCGATGGGCCAAATGGACTAAATTCTGCTCCAATGTCTAGTGGACTAATATACTCTGGGTCTGGACATTTTGCAAGCTAAATTCTTTTACTGAAGTAGCTATTCCCTTAACTGTTCTGAATCATCTCCTATTTCAGGACAAACCATTTGCTCTTGTTAAATAAAAGATCTGAAAGAACTGCGGATGCTGTAAATCAGAAACAAACAGAAGTTGATGGAAAAGCTCAACATGTCTGGAATCTCCATAAAGAGAAAACAGAGTTAATGTTTCAGGTCCAGTGACCCTTCATCGGTACTGGCGCTTCTGAGGAAGAGTCACCAGACCCGAAACGTTAACTCTGATTTCACTTCACAGATGCTGCCAGACCTGCTGAGCTTTTCCAGCAATTTATGTTTTGTATTTGCTTTTGACCTTGGTCTGATATCCTTTGAACTGAACCCAAAAGCTTTTGAGTTTCATTTTGAGAAAAGACCCGTTCATCCTCAATTCGGCTAAAGCTGCTGTCTTAATTGTTTCTCTCTCCTATCGTAAACCTCATAGTATAAATGAACTTTCATTAGTACTACAGGAGGCATTGCAATCACCTGCTCTCTGACATATGCAGGTTTTAAGTATTGGTTGCAAAGTGACTAAACTAGTTCATCACTTAATCTCTTCACAAAAATAAACCCACATGCTACTTGTCAAAAAATCCAAGCTTTAAAAAATAATAATGTTGTACAATTGAGACATCCTGAGGTTAGGCCCATCCTTGTAGGTAGCCCAGCATCTGAAAGTGGAGAGGGAAAGTCATTCACTGCCACATGCCTTGGACTTCAGCAGGAACAATAGCTGCCGTGGTGAGGGTCCTTTATGGCAAGAAACTAGAAGGTCAGCTAAGCAAACCCTGACTTAACAATCCAAGACAAAAGAAAGGGAACTGACCTCTAGGATCTGTATTGAACTTGCCCTCCAATTAAAGAAGTGTTTACCACAGGACCAAATCACCTTATTATTCGGTTTGCATCCATGAATGAAGCAGGAGGGCCAAAAGCACATCATTTTTCTTTAAAGGACTGCTCCTGATCTGGGTATGGGGAGAAAGTAGGACCAGGGTATTGTGTTGGACAATGAATGGTGTAGCAGGCTTGAAGGCCCAAATGACCTGCTCCTGCTCCCATTTTCTACATTTGGATGTTTTTTTCTATTGAAATCAAAGCAATAATAGAATTTAACATTTAATTTAATCACATTGTTGGAGAAAAACAGCAAAAAGTGCAATGAAAGAACAGGGAAATGGAATGTGATGAGAATATGTAGGTCCAGAAGGAATAAATATGATGGTGCAAAGATCTCTGTTCCTGCATGAAAATATCCATGATGTTTATATATGCAAGTATAATTTAAATTCCAGGCATTTGTTTTTGAATCTCTACCGGATTGATTTTACAGCAAAAAAATAAACAGTGGGTTAAGGCATTACCCAGTCCAGTGTATTTCGCATTGATCTATTAGTATGCAATAGAATACTGTCTACTATCAATTATTTTCTATCCTAATGCAGAAAGCACAAAAGGAATGCCTTTTAGCAAGTGAATTATTTATATGTTGCTGGGAATTTTGGCAAGTAAACAATTTCACTTTCAGTATTACTGTAAGTGCCACACCAATATTTTATAAAAATCAACCTGTTTTCAATGCCAACAAACATCGTAATTAACTATGTGCCATTTACTGCATTTGGGAAAATATAGCTGTTCTGGTAAAATGGTTAGTTTCCTTCAGTTACATAATGTTCTAATTAATTAGAGCTCTTGAATTCTGAAATTTCGAGAAGATGTTGGAAGTCTTTTCGAACAGCTTCCTGAATGCAGAGAAGGGTTTCCTGAGTATAATCGCTTCTGTTGATACTTGGCTTTGTTTTTATCTGAGACAGATAGAGACATACCATGAAACCCTTTCTTTGCAATGGATAACAATGATGATGAATAAAAAAGTTGTATTTCTATCAGAAACTTTTGTATTGATACTGAATGTATCTTAAGCAAACTTAAGGATTATACATTTATGTCAGGTCATTGGTTAGACCCAGCTAAATATATTCTTTCTGTGGATATGATATCACTGAAAGCTCAATACCTCAGATGTAGAGAAGTTGAAATAAGCATGTGCTACTTACAAAGACTGGTATCTGTATCAAAATTCAACCTCCCTGAATGAATGACAAGGTTATTTTCAGGCAGACTCTAGTCGTGGTTACCTGAGACATGAATGTAATAACTTATTGTTTGACAGTTTTGATTTGTAAAGATGCTGTAGCTCTTCCCCATAACAACAGTATTTCATTATCTGTAAATACATTGAGCTGAGTCTTATAGTTTTTTTTGGGTAGCTGTGAATTGTGGAAGGATCCTTGAGACTGAGTGAGACTCTAACTGTGTCTTTTTTCTAAACTTGCCTCACTAACTACTCACTTCACCTTTATGGTGTCCCTCACATCTGATTTTATCCCCATCTTACCACACAATGTTCCCAGAGCAATTCACCACTCACTGGATGCCCACCAAATGACCAGCATCTCCGGTGCCTGTGTTGTATTGAAAACGCCACTGTGCATGGGATGAGTATGACATTCTGAAGCTGCCTTGCTCCATCAAGGATGGAACCTAAACATATCCAAGTGGCAAAGATGGTGCCATGATGCTCTGACAAGCGTCGAAGTCCTGGTTGAGAGGGTGATGCAGAGAAGAAGTATTCTCTGCACAGAGGACTAATAAAAGAGACTACACTGCCAGCCAGATTCGTGTAGTCACCACAGAGGAATGGCCAGCAGTGCTGCAAGGAGATCAATGATCTTCTCTACTCCTCCAGAGTCAGTGCCAGCATTTTCTCTCTGAGATCTCTTCACATCCACTCCATCTCTGGTATTCTACTTACTTTTTACCAAGCCTCAAGCTCTGACATTCTCACTAATACTGGCAACATTTTCTGTCACTCACTCATGTTCCTCCCTCCCCACCCATGACGTTAGTCCTCATGACACCTATACTGTCTTCTTACTCACCAGGACACCTCTCACCTTTTAACCACCTGTACCAGCACAAACAGCCATATTGCCCTCTTTCACCTCACTCAATTCTCCCTTTCCCTCTGTCCAGGGGAAACCAGATCACAGTAGAGCAGAAAAGACCCAGACAGGAGGAGATGTTAGTGAGTTTTGAGAAGATTTATAGCTCAGGTTGAGTTTCTGGATGTAGGTTTGATCGCTGAGCTGGAAGTTTCATTTTCAGACGTTTCGTCATCATACTTGGTAACATCTTCAGTGAGCCTCTGGATAAAGCACTAGTGCCCACTTTCTATTTATATGTTTGGGTTTCCTTGGATTGGTGATGTCATTTCCTGTGGTGATGTCATTTCCTGTTCTTTTTCTCAGGGTGGTAAATGGGATCCAAATCAATGTGTTTGTTAATAGAGTTCGGTTGGAATGCCATGCTTCTAGGAATTCTTGACAGTGTCTCTGGATTGTCCTAGGATGGATGTTTTGTCCCAATCGAAGTGGTGTCCTTCCTCATCTGCATGCAAAGATAACCCACATTGACTTGGATTCCATTTACTATCCCCTGAGAAAAAGAACAGGAAATGATATCACCATAGGAAATGTAATCACCAACCCAAGGAAATCCAAACATATAAATAGAAAGCAGGTTACACCACCAGTGCTTCATCTGGAGGCTCACTGAAGATAGAACATAGAACATAGAAAAGTATAGCACAGAACAGGCCCTTAGGCCCACAATGTTGTGCCGAGATTTAATCCTAATGTCAAATATAGTAACTTAACCTATGCACCCCTCAACTCACTGCTATCCATGTGCATGTCCAGCAGTCACTTAAATGTCCCCAATGACTCTGCTTCCACCACCACAGCTGGCACCGCATTCCATGTATTCACAACTCTCTGCGTAAAGAACCTACCTCTGATGTCTCCTTTATACCTTCCTCCTAATATCTTCAAACTATGACTTCACATACCAGTCAATCCTGGGGAAAAGTCTCTGGCTATTGACTCTATCTATTTCTCTCATGACCTTGTATACCTCGATCAGGTCTCCTCTCTTCCGCCTTCTCTCCAGAGAGAAAAGTCCGAGCTTATTCAACCTTTCTTCATAAGGCAAGCTCTCCAGTCCAGGCAGCATCCTGGTAAACCTTCTTTGCACCCTCTCCAAAACCTCCGTATCTTTCCTATAGTAGGGTGACCAGAACTGGACACAATATTCCAAGTGTGGTCTCACCAGGGACTTATAGAGCTGCAGCAAAACCTTGTGGCTCTTAAACTCGATCTCTCTGTTAATGAAAGCCAAAATACCATATGCTTTCTTAAGAACCTTATCCACTTGGGTGTCAACTTTGAGGGATATATGTACTTGCACACCCAGATTCCTCTGTTCCTCCACACTGCCAAGAATCCTGTCTTTAATCCTGTATTCAGCATTTGAGTTCGACCTTCCAAAATGCATCACTTCGCATTTATCCAGGTTGAACTTCATCTGCCATTTCTCAGCCCAGCTCTGCATCCTGTCTATGTCGTGCTGCAGGCTGCAGTAGCACTCTATACTATCGATGACACCTCCAACCTTAGTGTCATCTGCAAATTTACTAACCCGCCCCTCAACCTCCTCATCCAAGTCATTTATAAAAACTACAAAGAGCAGAAGTCCACTCAACACTGACCTCCAGGCAGAATACTTCCCATCCACAACCAGTCTCTGCTTTCTGTCAGCCAGCCAATTCTGAATCCAGATAGCCAAATCTTCCTGTATCCCATACTTCCTGACTTTATAAATGAGCCTACCATGGGGAACCCTATCAAATGCCTTGCTGAAGTCCATATACACCACATCCACTGCTCGACCATCATCGACCTGTCTTGACACATCCTCAAAGAACTCAATAAGATTTGTGAGGCATGACCTGCCCCTCACAAAGCCACGCTGGCTGTCTTTAATCACACTATGCTTTGCCAAATAGTCATAAATCCTATCCCTCAGAATTCTTTCCAATGCTTTGCTGACTACAGATGTAAGACTGACTGGTCTGTAATTGCCAGGGATTTCCCTATTACCTTTCTTGAAAATAGGAATAACATTCGCCTCCTTCCAATCCTCTGGTATGACTCCTGTAGAGAGTGAGGAGGCAAATATTCTCGCCAGTGGCTTAGCAATCTCCTTTTTCACTTCCCGGAGCAGCCAAGGATAAATCTGGCCCTGGAGACTTATCAATCTTAATATTTTCCAAAATTTCTAGCACATCAACTTTATCAATCTTGATTTGGTCAAGAGTGTATTCCAGCTCCTCTAAGTTTTCATTTATGACAAGGTCTCTTTCCTTGGTGAAAACCAAAGCAAAAAACTAATTTAAGGCTTCCCCTATCTGCTCACGATGTTACCTAGTATGGTGACGAAATGTCTGAAAGTCAGACTCCTCAGCCCATATGAGCAGCCAATCCTGCCTCTCCCAGGAGATGACTGCGGGCAGGGTAACATGACAGCAATATCCCTCCAACTGAAGAAGTGCCATTTTCATTCCACTTTCATTCTCACAGTAACCCCACTGTCGGGCTCATTCATTGCACATTGCTTCAAACCACTGACCATAATGTCTTCTCTCCCTTGTGTCTTGCAGCTACTATCACATTTCCACTACCTCAGCAGAAATTAGTTGGCTCCACCAGAAGCCAACTCCTTCAGCTCTGAGGATGAGAACACCGAGACATCAAAGGAAACATCAGCAAGTCTCCCTCCTGCACCCTGTAATATCCTTGGGGCAACACAGTAACTCAGTGGTGAGCACAGCTGCCCCACAGCACCAGGGACCTGGTTCAATTCCACCTTCAGGTGACTGTCTGTGTGGACTTTGCATATTAGTCCCGTTTCCGCTGGGTACTTCAGTTTTGTTTTCCCTCAGTCCAAAGATGTGCAGGATGGCGCATTAGCCATGCTAAATGCAGATTTATGGGGATATGGTAGGGGCAGGAGTGTGGGTCTGGGTGGGTGCTGTTCAGAGGTTTGGTGTGGACTTGAAGGACCGAATGACCTGCTTCCACAATGTAGGGATTCTATGAATAGCTCGGACATTGACACTCAATGGGAACAATAACCTTAGAAATAGTTGGAGTGCAATCTGGTGAGCAGCTTACCATGACAGCTCTGTGGCTGGCTGAGGAAGGTACAACCCGGGCTATCTGGTACTTGAAGGATTGTCTGAGACCAGGCACCTGCTCAGTACCAGACAGAAGAGGATCTAGCGGTACCAACAATCTGGGACTTTGTCCACATACTTAGGGTGGAGCAGGAGCGGACAGGAATATGAGGTGCACTGATCCTCATAGCCCAGAACCTGTAGCAATACAGTAACTCATGCTGGTTTGACTCTGTTACCTGGTATGGTACACCGAGGTAAGTCAGTGCAGCAAGTATGCAGTTAGGTGCTATGTGAATGAGTGCTAAGAGAGCAAGCAAGCTGAAGTCTGTAGGCCCAGTGCTGGAAAATTGAATTAGAGTAGTTAGGTGGTTATTTTTGACCGGCACAGATGCAATGAGCCATAGAGCCTGTTTTTCTGTGCTGTGGATCTCTATGACTCTCTCTCTCTATAGTTCTAAACTAGAATTCTTTTTAACTGGCAACTTGCTGCTGCCTCGTTAGAAACTCACCTCACAGGTGAGACAAAGTATAAAGGATGGAACAAGATGCTTCCGATGTAAATAAGCCTCATCAGGCATTTCATCCAATTCTGCCTCAAATGTCACCATTACCGATATCACTCAGGGCCCTGTCAGATTCTGCAGTTTGAAACAACATATGAACACGAAAAGTGCTATATAAATGCAAATCTTCTTATTTCCATTCTCTCATTTTTAAAACAATTGGTCACTATTTTTAAAGTAGCATGACAAATCAAGATGTGAGTTTGCCTTCACTATAGCCAAAATGAAATGAAAGGCACAAATAAAGTATATTTGACAGATCAGGACTTCCTGAAGTATTTCATAGCCACTGAAATACTTCAAACTGTATTCAAGGCTGTAATGTATAGATTGAACTTCCCAGAGATAAGGAGGGAAAATTGGAAGTCCTCATTATTCAAAACATGACAAACAATTAATAGCCTTGACCCTCAAGTATATGGAACAGCATGTATTCTGTCTTCACAGAATATGTATCGAGATGTAAAGTCAATAAAATAAGTACAGTTAAAGTTAGTATTATTGAGTTGCTACAGTTCTAAACTTTACAAATTTTTGTATCTATTTATGCACATGAACATAGATCTGACAAATGCATGGCTCAGAAACCATCAATTTTAACACAGATCCATAATTTATAAACGTTTGGGTACTGATTGACTAACTCTTAAAAGGCAGGGGCTTTCTGAACATCTAAGATTGAAATACAATTACAACATCAAAATGCATCACAATAATAAGCTTTCAAAATTATTAGTGGCACGTATTTCCAGAAGACTTTAAAAAATGCAACTGGAAGGTAAACCTTTCAATTTAGATTAAACGGAGGTAGCAGCTACTTATTCAGTTATCACATGTTACGGACTCCCTAGCACTAAGTGACCTTTATAATTTAGAACTTATAATTTAGAGTCATTAACAAACCTGTCTATCAAATGGTAGACTTTGAACCACAAGGAGAGAAAGCTAATGTCCCTTTGCAGAGAAGCTGCACAATTTGGGGCTCAGTACATCAGCACAATGGCTCCGTGGTTAACCCTGCTGCCTCACAGCACCAGGGACCCGGGTTCGATTCCACCCTTAGGCGATTAACTGTCTGGAGTTTGCACATTTTTTCTGTGTCTGGGTGGGTTTCCTCCCACAGTCCAAAGATGTAAGGGTTGGTTGGATTGACCGTGCTAAATTCCCTGTAGTGTCCAATGATGGAAAATGCAGAATTCCACGGTAAGGGGATGGATCTGTGTGTAATGGTCTTTAGAGGGTCAGTATGGGCCAAATGGCCTGCTTCCGAACTGTAGGTAGAGATTCTATGATCTACATTTCTGGAGAAACAGAGCAATGCTAAGAATTATCTCATGGACAAACTCAGTGGTGGATGAATCACCTTAAATTCGGAAAATGATGGGACTACTGCTTTGCTCCAGGGATTTGCATTTGCTAAACAAGTATCTAAAATTGAAAATCTGGAAAGGATGCATCTGGTCAATGTTTCTTTCTCAGCTAAAATCACCAGGCAAAGGCTGATCATTTACCTTGTGTCTGCTTGCTGGATCTTAAGCTGCGTGCCAATATAACCAACATGCATACCCCTTCTAATCTGAGATGTTTCTAAAAGTAGGAATTATGCAAATATTTTCCTTGTTGACTGCAGGAGCACTATCTATGTACAAGTGTTCACCCAATCTTGTTAAGTGCATCACTTCTTAACTTTGAAGATGATTCAAATTGGCACAAATGGTTGAATTTCTGCATATTTTGATGATGTGTTTTTTGCAGGGAGTTTCATAATGGGTTTCCACATTGGTTCCCACCAATTGTTTTCACCTATTCGTCTGCTGGTCACAAAATTACTTCTGCATCCAGTCTCTGTAGAGCCCCTATTATCCAATCATGTGGTAGCAGAAGCAGAAGTGCTCACTGTTTCCAGGGCCTTGTGCTATTCACTGAGCCCGTGCCATTTTAAAACCTCAGTGAGACATTAGTTTAAACTCTGTAAACCAACAGCTGTCCTTCATAGGGTGTTGTCCCACCAGTCCTGGCAAGGTCATATCCCAGAGCGGGAAGCTGGCAAGCCACACTGGTGATGGAGAGGTGGCACGGAGGATGACCAGCTTTACTGTGGACTGTCAAAGTAGACCACTTAAGCAGACACAACCAGCCTGGACTAAATCAGTGGCATGGATCAGTGGCATTTCACACAGCAAGAGATGCCCAGAAGTGATGAAAGAAGATTTGAAACTCATTCTTCAAATCTATTCTTTTTCACTGGCATCTCATCTCTGGTAATATCTTCTGCATTCCCCTTCCTGGTTTTAACATCTCTCTTAGAGGAAAATTCCCAAAACTGAACATAGCATTCTAGTTGCAGCCGAATCAATAATTTGCGTAGAATTAGAAATACCACTTTGATTTTGTACTTTATGCTGGTACAGTACATAGAATCCCAAGGGTGCCATGTAATTTCTTAACCAGTTATTCTCTGGGTTTTAATATAGGTTTCTGAATATAATGATTCTGCTTTAGGTTTTACCAACTCATGAAAATTTATTTGGAGAGTGCTTCACCTCTCATTTGTCCCCAAACCTCATCAGCTATCTTTGTGTTCTATTCACCAACCTGTCTATGACCTTCTTAAATTCTCTTCATAATTAATCATGTTCACATCTTTGGTATCAGATACTGTGTCCCTTAAACACAATTGCAGATTATTTATAAGTTCCCTGCAACACCACGGTGCCAACATTAACCCATGATGGATGTTGACAGTCTGATCAAGGTTTCTTTATTCGCACAGTTTCCTGTCTTTTAACTAACCTGCAAAAAGAACTTGCATTTATACACTCCTTTCATGACCTTGGAATGAAGTGTTCTTTCTCAATCAAAGATGCTGCATTTGTACATAGAGCCAAAGGGTCATAGAGATGTACAGACCCTTCAGTCCAACTCGTCCATGCCGACCAGATGTCCCAACCCAATCTCGTCCCACTTGCCACCACCCAGCCCATATCCCTCTAAACCCTTCATATTCATGTACCCATCCAGATGCCTTTTAAACGTTGTAATTGTATCAGCACCACTTCCTCTGGCAGCTCATTCCATACACGCACCACCCTTTGCATGAAAAAGTTGCCCTTTAGGTCCCTTTTAAATCTTTCCCTGCTCAGCCTAAACTTATGCCCTCTAGTTCTGGACTCCCCCAGCACGGGGAAAATACCTTGTCTATTTACCCTATCCATGCCCCTCATGATTTTATAAACTTCTATAAAGTCACTCCTCAGCCTCTGACACTCCAGGGAAAACTGCCCTAGTCTATTCACCTTCTCCTTATATTTCAAACCCTCCAACCCTGGCAACATACTTGTAAATCTTTTCTGAACCCTTTCAAGTTTCACAACATCCTTCCTATAGGAAGGACACCAGAATTGTACACAATATTCCAAAACAATGGAGAAAATGCTGGAAATCTCAGCAGGTTTGGCAGCATCTGTAAGGAGAGAAAAGAGCTGACATTTTGAGTCTGACTGACCCTTTGTCAAAGCTAAAGGAGGAAATAAGTTCAGTGGGGCAGGAGCATGCTGACACAATGGGCCTGCCGGGACAGTCCTTCTTGTGGATTTTGGGGAGTAGGTAGAAATGGGCTGTCTGGGGTTGGGAGACTATGAGGTTGGAAGCTGTAGGGTGGAGGCATCCGGAGGAAATGAGGTCAGTCACAGTGTTGGAGACAATGGCTTGATGCTCAGTGGTGTGGTCGTGCTTTAGCTTTGACAAAGTCAGACTCGAAATGTCAGCTCTTCTCTCCCCTTACAGATGCTGCCAGACCTGCTGAGATTTTCCAGCATTTTCTCTTTTGGTTTCAGATTCCAGCATCCTCAGTAATTTGCTTTTATTCCAAAACAATGTCATGTACAGCCATAACATGACCTCCCAACTGTTATATTCAATGCTCTGACCATTAAAGGAAAGCATACTAAACGCCTTCTTCACTATCCTATCTGTCTGCAACTCCACTTTCATGGAATTATGTACCTGCACTCCAAGGTCTCTTTGTTCAGCAACATTCCCCAGGACCTTACCATGGAGTGTATACGTCCTGCCCTGATTTGCCTTTCCATGCTTACACATTCATGAATTTTTTGTAACATTTTGTTCAGAGCATTGGATGATTCCTCTCTGTTTTTGCCCCCAAAGTTTGGAGTCCAAGCTAATATGGCGTTGTACCTTTTCCACTGCTAGAAAAGTTCTACCAATTATTTTTCATTGCTATTCTATCACCAGCCTTTCAGGCACTCTGTTTATCTTTCTTGTCACTTAACCTCTACTGGAATCCTGTATAAACTGAGGCAAAGAACAGACTCAGTACCTCAACATTCCAGTGAGAAAATCTCTTTTTACATCTATCGTCAGTATGACCATTTCTTAAGGTCTTACATTTCTCAAACAATCCCGGACATAATTTTGTCCATACTTGTACAGCTTTATTTATTCTCTTCACATTTTAAATAATGCTTTTCCTCCATACTTTCAGTGCTCTGCTTGTGTTTTATTCTGTAATAGCCCTAGATTTGACCTAATCAATAATCATAGGTGTATCTTATTACAGTTGATGTTGTAACTCAATAAAGCATTATAGTGCTTTATTTTGTCTAGGAGCTGCAATGGAATCAGCTGGCTGAAATGCAATAAATATTTATATGCACATGTATCCCAGTTTATAGGTGCAATTTAAAATTTGTAGGGATTTCACGGCAACATTAACATTACTCCACTCTTGAAATCATAGCAGAATGTTGGTATTCTAATCTCATTCATTGTTCTTATATTTGAGACAGTGTGGCTGAATTCCTGCAGAAAAAAAAGTTTCCAGTAATTTGTTGCAGGACTAAATCTCATGGCCTCTGCCATTGGCAACTCATTTCCATCTTCTCGAGGGTAACAAGGAATGGGCAATAAAAATGCTCACCCAGCCAATGATACCCACATCCTGTGAATGACCTTTTTAAAAATAAAAGATGGATTTGCCCTTGCATGTGTTAATTCCTTAGTCTTTCCACAGTAGATTGTAGAAATTGCGAATTTGGAATAGCACAACAAGAGGCAGCCAGGTATCTGGGACTTTAGACAATAGGACGTGCAAATGTCTATCTCTGTTATCAATCAGATCAAAGCATTGTGAAATTTACAACTTGAGGACTGAGATAAAGCAGGAGAAAGTGAGGACTGCAGATGCTGGAGATCAGAGCTGAAAATGTGTTGCTGGAAAAGCGCAGCAGGTCAGGCAGCATCCAAGGAACAGGAGAATCGACGTTTGAAGAAGGGCTTATGCCCAAAACGTCGATTCTCCTGTTCCTTGGATGCTGCCTGGCCTGCTGCGCTTTTCCAGCAACACATTTTCGCGACTGAGATAAAGCAACCATGGAGAGAAGAACATGGGCCTGCCTTTTGCAAGCCATCTATAATTAGTTGTGGATCTGAAGGCACGGGTTTCTTGTTTACTGCAGAGTCAATTGCAAATGTCTCATTTAACCTGGTGAATGGTGTTCAATGAGTTTGAATGGCATGCTAATGCATTACAAATAGGTTCCCACCACTGAGGAGTTCAAATCCTCCTTCAGTCTACCACAGACTTAATTCCTACTTTCATCCCATCACCAGGAAGCTGACATTTCATTGGAATCTTGTGCTTAATTGTGCAGGCAATCAGTAACCTCTCTCCATTCAATGTATGAGGAGTCAGATGGTGAAATACCAACTTTGTGAAAGCAGAGCAGCACATCCCAAACAATGAATTTGTGACTCAGACTGAGTTTAACAGCACATCTGTTTGTCCCTGAATGTCTGTTAAAGTGACACAAAAGCAACAAGTTTTATTAGCCTCAGTGTCCTTTTGACTGCAAATTTTGAACCATTGCATTCTCTTAGAATCCCTACAGTGTGGAACCTGGCCATTGGGCCCATCGAATCCACACCAAACCTCTGAAGAGCGCTGCACCCAGATCAACCCCACCCCCACACTATCCCCATAACAACACATTTCCAATTGCTAATCTGTCTAGCTTTCATATCTCTGGAAACAATGCGCAATTTAGCATGGCAAATCCACCCAACCTGCACATCTTCGGACTGTGGGAGGTAACTGGAGCACCTGAAGGAAACTCATGCAGACACAGGGAGAATGTGTAAACTCCACACAGACAGTCGCCTGAGGCTGGAATCGAATCCCGGTCCCTGGCGCTTTGAGGCAACAGCGCTAACCACTGAGCCACCATGGTGCTCCCTCATCTATTTTATGTGCAAGAGCATGCACAGATTTTTTTTTCAATTATCTGAAACTGTCACCATGAATTTCTTGAATCTCTGAAAATGTCTCCATTAATTTCCTGAATCCCACCCAAGCAACAATTCAAAACAAGTGCATCAGAATTGTTCTTTAGCACTCCTGATAAATCTTCAATCAGATGTTGAGGTTTACCTCTGCATCTTTCTGATCTTTGTTCATTGGCAGATCAGTGACTGAAAATTCCTTCTCATTCTCCAAATTCTCATTTCTCTTTCATATTTCTTTGAGTTGACTAAGAAAAAGTGAAGCAAGAAAAATCGGTCCCAACGAGGTCTCCTTTTCCCACTACTGTGGCACGAAGAAAGATAAACTGAAGGTGACCATACTCTGCAACAATAAGAACAACAATAATTAAGCAATCCTCAACATCAGTGCCCCGCAAAACTGCGTACTCAGCCCCCTACTGTACTCCACGGGACTGTGTGATCAAATTTTGTCCAAACTCCATCTGCAAGATTGCTGACAACACCACCTTTGTAGGCTGGATATCATACAGTCATAGAGTCATAGAGATGTACAGCATCGAAACAGACTCTTCCGTCCAACCCATCCATGCCGACCAGATATCCCAACCCAATCTAGTCCCACCTGCCAGCACCCGGCCCATATCCCTCCAAACCCTTCCTATTCATATACCCATCCAAATGCCTCTTACATGTTGCAATTGTACTAGCCTCCACCACTTCCTCTGGCAGCTCATTCCATACACGTACCACCCACTGTGTGAAAACGTTGCCCCTTAGGTCTCTTTTATATCTTTCCCCTCTCACCCTAAACCTATGCCCTCTAGTTCTGGATTCCCCCACCCGAGGGAAAAGAATTTGCCTATTTACCCTATCCTTGCCCCTCATAATTTTGTAAACCTCTATAAGGTCACCTCTCAGCCTCCGATGCTCCAGGGAAAACAGCCCCAGCCTGTTCAGCATCTCCCTGTAGCTCAGATCCGCTAACCCTGGCAACATCCTTGTAAATCTTTTCTGAACCCTTTCAAGTTTCACAACATCTTTCCGATAGGAAGGAGACCGGAATTGCACGAAATATTCCTAACCAATGCCCTGCATAGCCACAACATGACCTCCCAACTCCTGTACTCAATACTCTGACCAATAAAGGAAAGTATACCAAACGCCTTCTTCACTATCCTATCTACCTGCGACTCCACTTTCAAGGAACTATGAATCTGCACTCCGAGGTCTCTTTGTTCAGCAACACTCTCTAGGCCCTGACCATTAAGTGTATAAGTCCTGATAAGATTTGCTTTCTCAAAATGCAGCACCTCGCATTTATCTGAATTAAAATCCATCTGCCACTTCTCTGCCCATTAGCCCATCTGGTCAAGATCCTGTTATAATCTGAGGTTACCTTCTTCGCTGTCCACTACACCTCCAATTTTGGTGTCATCTGCAAACTTACTAACTGTACCTGTTATGCTCGCATCCAAATCATTTACGTAAATGACAAAAAGTAGAGGGCCCAGCACCGATCCTTGTGGCACTCCACTGCTCACAGGCCTCCAGTCTGAAAAACAACCCTCCACCACTACCCTCTGTCTTCTACCTTTGAGCCAGTTCTGTATCCAAATGGCTAGTTCTCCCTGTATTCCGTGAGATCTAACCTTGCCAACCAGTCTCCCATGGGGAACCTTGTCGAATGCCTTACTTAAGTCCATATAGATCACATCTACCACTCTGCCCTCATCAAACAATGACCGGACAGAGTAGAGGAAAGAGATCGAGCACTTGGTGGTGTGGTGTGAAGATAACAATCTCTTCCTCCAACATTAGCAAAACTAAAGACTGATCATCAACTTCAGGAAGCAAGGAAGAGGGCATGTCCCTATCTAGATCAATGGAGCTGACGTGGAGATGGTCGAGAGTATCAAATTCTTAGGGGTGATGATCACCAACAATCTGTTTGGGATCACCCATGTTGATGCAACAGTCAAGAAGGCATAATAACACCTTTACTTCCTCAGGAGGATAATGACATTCAGCATGTCCATAAGGCCTCTTACCAAATTTTAAATATGCACCATAGAAAGCATTCTATCTGGATGCATTCAGTTTGTATGGCAACTGCTCTGCCCAGGACTGTAAGAAATTTCAGAGAGTTGTGGACACAGCCCAGACCATCACACAGACCAACCATCCATCATTGACTCAATTTACACTTCTCCCTGCCTCGCACAGGCAGCCAAAAATGTCAAAGACCCCTCCCACCCTGATTATAATCTCTTCCAACCTTTTCTCCTAGGCAGAAGATACAAAAGCTTAAACAAATATAACAACAGATTCAAGAACAGCTTGTTTTCCACTGTTATTAGATTTCTGAATGGACCTTTCAAATTCCAAACCTAACTTTAATCTTGCTTTCTGTGCACCTTCTTTGCAGCCGTAACTTTGTATTCCTCGCTCTGTTCAATCACCCTATGATCTTTGTATGTTATGATCTGTACTATATGCAAAACAATACTTTTCACTGTACTTAGATACATGTGACAATAATAAATCAAATTTTAAAAATCAAATTCCATTTATATAGTGCTTTTGTTACGGCAGAAGCCCCTTCACAGAATATGCAAACAGAATTTTTAAAAAGCCACGCAAGATATTAGAACAACCCCAAGTGTGTTAAGTAAGTCATTTTGAAAGAACAATGAAAAGAAAAGATATTAAAAGAGAGGCAGAGAGGTTTAGGAAGGGAATTCCAATGGTTCATGCAATTGGGCTCCACTGATATGTTCATGGTTCCTATGTTCATCAAGAAAAATATTTCAAGATTTCCTGCCTACCTACTGGTTGTAACACTAAGTTAATTATGTTAATTGACCAATCCTCAATTTTTGTGCACATTGGATCAACTTTACCCAATAAATAGAGCATAAGTTCAGAACAGCAGCAATATATCTCTCAGAAAACTGGAAACTGAAGTATAGTAAATCATTCCAACCAATCTGATGCAGTCCAATATAAAACATACATATTCTAATGTGAATTGTCCCTCAGAGACTTTAAACTGCACCTGAACTTCTCCATGTTCTGTAACAGGAATGGGGGAAAGGTAATGTATCAGCACTGTAATAGAAATTTCAAATTCCACAATGTGCTGAGGGATCATTGCCCTGGATCATTTGAAGATTGGTTAGCTGCTAAAAGTGCCAGCATATGCAATTAAGAGCCCTGGTTTCTTGGAGCAGCTGTGCAATTAGCTGGAGCTCTCTCGGGTCTGTGCACTGTGTAGTTGTCAGTGTGTACCTATTAAAAAACTGATACATATTGTGTTGTGCAGTTATAATGGGACTGGCAGTCTCTACCTTCTGAAGTATATATTTCTTGAGTTAAGCACAATATTCCCAGATTTTTCACCTGCTCCAAAGCAACTTATTAAGAACTTCAAAGTTCAGTTTTCATCACACAGAAATGTCCAAAAGCTTGGTATATCTGGGCTTCTTGTCAACAATTCAGAAGCTCAGTTGCAACATCCCCCAGGAACATTTCTGCTCGCTGTGAATTCAAAGGATTTGCAGAGGAAATTCAGTGTCATGGCAACATTTCCCCTAGTTGGTCATTGTAGCAAGATGTAGTTTTGACACAGACACTTAATTTGTTCATATAAAGGGAAGCATTAGAAGAAGGACCAATAAGTAATGACCTCAAATACTGATGATGTCTGTCATCCCGATTGGGACATAGAGTCATTGAGATATACAGTATGGAAACAGACACTTCGGTCCAACTTGTCCATGTTGACCAGATATCCTAACCTAATCTAGTCCTATTTGCCAACATTTGGCCCATATCCCTCTGACCCTTCCTATTCATATAACCATCCAGATGTCTTTTAAGTGCTTTAATTGTACCAGCCTCCACCACTTCCTCTGGCAGCTCATTCCATACCCGCACCACCCTTTGTGTGAAAATGTTGCCCCTTAGGTTTCTTTTATATCTTTCGCCTCTCACTCTAAACCTATGCTCTCTAGTTCTGGACCCCCCAGCTCAAGGAAAAGACCTTGTCTGTTTATCCTATCCATGCTCCTCATGCTTTTATAAACCTCTATAAATAAGCTAACATGTTCTTCATACGGAACAGTCCTATTCAACATGGATTCACTAGAATTTCAGCCAACTCTGACACCAGATGATATAACTTTCCCCATAATATAAGTACAAACTGTACTTCAAATTAAGTTGAATGCTTTAGGAACTACCTCAAGGCAAATTGCTTATGTGTAAGAGTAAAACAAAAAGTTTAAGTTATTTTTGAAATTGTGTCTGTAAATGACTGACTATAGTTCCTTACACCAATTTTGCCAAGTATATTACTGCAAAGTTAATTTGTCTAAAAGTAATATTTTAACTTACATTGAGTATTTGCTAATTAAATGTAGCAGTGCCCATTTGGCATTCTGTTTGGATTTTGACATATTTTTGGAAAAAAATCTCTAGGTGAAGCCCAATAATCACGTCACAGTGTCAGTGGTATTTCTAGCCTTTGGGGAATAATTTATAATGGTGAATATGGGAATATTGCTGGCCGGTTGGAGAGTCACCAAGAGTCCCACATTATCCTCTGTCAGAATGTCCCACTAGATTAAGTATCAGTCAGGCTGTTAACTGCAGATAAATAGACCAAATCCAGAAGCAAAAACCCCAGGTGTGAATGCTAGATGTGGCTCAGTGGTTAGCACTGCTGCGTCACAGCACCAGGGACCCAGGTTCGATTCCACCCTCGGATGACTGTCTGTGTGGAATTTGTACATTCTCCCTGTGTCTGCATTGGTTTCCTCCAGGTGCTCCAGTTTCCTCCCACAGTCCAAAGATGTGCAAGTTGGGTGAATTGGCCATGCTAATTTGCCCATAGTGTTCAGGGATGTGTGGATTAGGTGCATTAGTCAGGGGTAAATATAGAGTGGGTTGCTCTTCAAGAGGGTCGGTGTGGACTTGTTGGGCTGAAAGGCCTGTTTCCATATTGTAGGGATTCTATTCTATGTAACAGGGAGTTAATCAACTCAGAGACAGGAAAACACTGGGGGCTTACCCACAATCTTCATGCCCAATATAGGTCTCTGCCACCAAATGTGCTACAGGGGAGGGTATTAAATACCATTCTTTCTGACATGAGTTGAGACAACAACAATGACTCCTAGCAAACATAGCCAATCATTGCAAGAAAGGCCCTGATTTCCTATTTGATTTCCACATGGGTAATAGCTTAATCTAAATGGCACCATGTCAAATGCATAACAGATGTGTTAGGTGGAAATGAGACCTTCTCACAATAACTTTGAGCCAAAATTGTCACGATCTTGTAAATCTGATTGTTGAACCTATCACCTGAACCAATCCCTGCCCACAAATCAAATAGATGTCCCCAGGACTGAAAAGGAAATTTCTAATTGGACTTGATTAGATTCACTGAAACTTGATCAGATTAGATTAGATTCCCTACAGTATGGAAACAGGCCCTTCGGCCCAACAAGTCCACACCAACCCTCTGGAGAGTAACCCACCAAGACCATTCCCTGTGCCTATATTTACCCCTAACTAATGCACCTATTACTATGGGCAATTTAGCATGGCCAATTCACCTGACCTACACATCTTTGGATTGTGGGAGGAAACCAGAGTACCCAGATGAAACCCATGCAGACACACGCAGACATGGGAGAACGTGCAAACTCCGCACAGTCACCCAAAGCAGGAATTGAACCTGGGTCCCTGGCTCTGTGAGACAGCAGTGCTGACCACTGAGTCACCGTGCCACCACGGCCTGGTGAGTTCAGTAATGATCTGCTGTTTAGCAGTTGCCAACATTCAAAATGAAGCCACAGACCTGCCTGCTGCAGAAATCACCAAACGGTGAAATGAAACCTGAGGAACATTTCATCTTTTGGCCATCCCATCTTGGTGTTGCTGGACGAGGGAGCAAAGACAGCGATCTGGAGAGATGAGAAGCAAAACATTGGTTGCTACAGCCAGAGGCTGGAATCGCTGGCACTTTGAACGTGTTTGAAAATTGGGTTTGTGCTCATGTTCCAGCGGCATGCCTGCCATCATAATCTTATAGAAGACCGATCAGCCGGTTGTTTCTGATATTTTGTTTATCAGTTAAGAATGGCGGAAGTGTCCCAGAGGCCTGAATTTGACAGATTATTGCTAGGGAAGCTGAGGAAATCCTTGTTCTAACTCTGAGCACCCAAGCAGGAAGAGTAGTAAAATTCCTTGGAAATACCATCTTTACCAGCTGGATGAGCACCACTGCATCATTCGTAGCACTATCAGAGACGTCAATGAATCCTAGTGTAAGCGAGTACAACAACATCTGTACCTGTTTGTGCAGTGTATGTTTAAAGTTCTAGTAGCCAATGTATTTGGAAAAGTAAATTTTATGTGTTTCCAATCTGTCAGAATTCTGAAAGAGCGGGGTTGGAGAAAAACTAAGCAGAACTCAGAAAATTGCACTGTGATAGCAAATGTGATGCAAATTATCTCATTAAATCCCATAATTGGCTTCCTGCTGTTGTCAGACAGGATGCCATCACCTCTGTATCCATCATCGCTCCGCTCACCATCCCCAGAAAAAAAGGATAGGAGCAGGAACAAATTGGGGAGCCAACCAAATACCATTTTTTCTGATTTTCTTAACTTTGGCCTTACTCACTGCCTGACCATACTGATTTAGGGAAGGTTTTGGGGAAATTTGAGTGTAATTTCATTATTACCAAAGGGCAGTGTTCAGCATACTTTGGCCACAACTTGCAGATTGTGGCCTTGGAGGAAACTCAAGGCATGGTGTTTAGAGGAATGCACAATGGATTTGGGCTGGTACTTACAGTCACACAATGAAAATGTCCATTACAAAGCACTTAGGACATCAATGTTACTTAAATAAAAAAAGAATAGTGAGCAGTACTTGCTCAGGGTGGGTAAAGGAAATAAAATAATTTGCTTTCATTGAATAGGTACTTCAATAAGAGCTTAATATCGAGCATTGTATTCAGAATCGAAGATTGAGAGGTAGTCTAATCAAGATGCTTAAATTGGCCAAAGATTACATGCTTCATTATGGGGAAACTTCTTCCTTTATTAGGGGAATTCAGAATGGAGGCATAATTCTAAGGTTACAGCATGGCCTTACAGGAATGAAATCCAGAAGTATTTCTTCTTATCAAGGGTGAAAGAGTCATAGAGTCATAGAGATGTACAGCATGGAAACAGACCCGTCGGTCCAACCCGTCCATGCCGACCAGATATCCCAACCCAATCTAGTCCCACCTGCCAGCACCCGGCTCATATCCCTCCAAACCTTTCCTATTCATATAACCATCCAAATGCCTTTTACATGTTGCAATTGTACCAACCTCCATCACATTCTCTGGCAGCTCATTCCATACACATACCACCCTCTGCGTGAAAAAGTTGCCCATTAGGTCTCTTTTATATCTTTCCCCTCTCACCCTAAACCTATGCCCTCCAGTTCTGGACTCCCCAACCCCAGGGAAAAGACTTTGCCTATTTATCCTATCCATGCTCCTCATAATTTTGTAAATCTCTATAAGGTCACCCCTCAGCCTCCGACGCTCCAGGGAAAGCAGTCCCAGGCTGTTCAGCCTCTCCCTGTAGCTCAGATACTCCAACGCTGGCAACATCCTTGTAAATCTTTTCTGAACCCTTTCAAGTTTCACAACATCTTTCCGATAGGAAGGAGACCAGA
>NC_057739.1:16823083-16825683 GCF_004010195.1 Chiloscyllium plagiosum | reverse complement strand
GCACTTCTTCCTCTGTAATCTGGACATTTTGCAAGATGTCACCATCTATTTCCCTACAGTCTATATCTTCCATATCCTTTTCCACAGTAAATACTGATGCAAAATATTCATTTAGTATCTCCCCGATTTTCTGTGGCTCCACACAAAGGCTGCCTTGCTGATCTTTGAGGGGCCCTATTCTCTCCCTAGTTACCCTTTTGTCCTTAATATATTTGTAAAACCCCTTTGGATTCTCCTTAATTCTGTTTGCCAAATTTATCTCATGTCCCCATTTTGCCCTTCTGATTTCCTTTTAAGTATGCTCCTACTTTCTTTATACTCTTCTAAAGCTTCACTCGATCTATCCTGTCTGTATCTGACATATGTTTCCTTCTTTTTCTTAACCAAACCCTCAATTTCTTTCGTCACCCAGCATTCCCTATCGTTACCAGCCTTCCCTTTCACCCTGACAGGAATATACTTTCTCTGGATTCTTGTTATCTCATTTCTGACGGCATGCCATTTTCCAGCCGTCCCTTTACCAGCGAACATCTGCCTCCAATCAGCTTTTGAAAGTTCTTGCCCAGTACCATCAAAATTGGCCTTTCTCCAATTTAGAACTTCAACTTTTAGATCTGGTCTGTCCTTTTCCATCATTATTTTAAAACGAATAGAATTATGGTCACTGGCTGCAAAGTGCTCCCCCACTGACACCTCTGTCATCTGCCCTGCCTTATTTCCCAAGAGTAGGTCAAGTTTTGCACCCTCTTTAGTAGTACATCCACATACTGAATCAGAAAATTGTCTTGTACACACTAAAAAAATTCCTCTCCATCTAAACCTTTAACACTCTGGCAGTCCCAGTTGATGTTTGGAAAGTGAAAATCCCCTACAATAACCATCCTATTATTCTTACAGATAGCTGAGATATCCTTACAAGTTTGTTTCTCAATTTCCCTCTGACTGTTGGGGGGTCTATAATACAAACCCAATAAGGTGATCATCTCTTTCTTATTTCTCAGTTCCACCCAAATAATTTCCCTGGATTTATTTCCAGGAATATCCTCCCTTAGCACAGCTGTAATGCTATCTCTTATCAAAAATGCCACTCCCCCTCCTCTCTTACCTACCATTCTATCCTTCCTGTAGCATTTGTATCCTGGAACATTAAGCTGCCAGTCCTGCCCATCGCTAAGCCATGTTTCTGTAATTGCTATGTTATCCCAGTCCCATGTTCCTAACCATGCCCTGAGTTCATCTGCCTTCCCTGTTAGGCCCCTTGCCTTGAAATAAATGCAGTTTAATTTATTAGTCCTACCTTGTCCCTGCCTGCCCTGACAGTTTGACTCACTTCTGTTCTCAGCTGTACCCATCTCAGATCGATCTCTTTCCTCACTATCTCCCTGGGTCCCACCCCCCACCTTACTAGTTTAAATCCTCCCAAGCAGTTCTAGCAAATTTCCTGTATATTAGTCCCCTTCCAATTTAGGTGCAATCCGTCCTTCTCGTACAGGTCACTTCTACCCCAAAAGAGATTCCAATGATCCAAAAATGTGAATCCTTCTCCCATACACCAGCTCCTCAGCCATGCATTCATCTGCTCTATCCTTCTCCCATACACTAGCTCCTCAGCCATGCATTCATCTGCTCTATCCTCCTATTCCTGCCCTCACTACTCGTAGCACTGGGAGTAATCCAGATATTACTACCCTCGAGGACCTCCTTTTTAAAATTCTAGCTAACTCTCTGTAATCTCCCTTCAGAGTCTCAACCTTTTCCCTTCCAATGTTGTTGATTCCAATGTGGACAATGACCTCCTGCTGGCCCCTCTCCCCCGTGAGAACATTCTGCACCCTCTCTGAGACATCCTTGATCCTGGCACCAGGGAAAAAACACACCATTCTACTTTTTCTCTGCTGGCCACAGAAACGTCTGTCTGTACCTCGGACTAGAGAGTCCCCTAACACAATTGATCTTTTGGAAGCCGATGTACCCCTCGTTGCATTGGAGCCAGTCTCAATACCAGAAACTTGGCTGTTTGTGCTACATTCCCCTGAGAATCCATCTACTGCAAAAAATACGGAGGTATGCCATTGAGGGTGAGTTGGAGGTTTGGATTAGGAATTAGCTGGCTGGAAGAAGACAGAGGGTAGTAGTTGATGGTAAAGGTTCATCTTGGAGTGCAGTTACTAGCGGTGTTCCGCAAGGATCTGTTTTGGGACCATTGCTGTTTGTCATTTTTATAAATGACCTGGAAGAGGGGTTAGAAGGTTAGGTGAGCAAGTTTGCGGATGATACGAAAGTCAGAGGAGTGGTAGACAGTGAGGAAGGATGTGGCAGGTTACAGCAGGATATAGAGAAGCTGCAGAGCTGGGCAGAAAGGTGGCAAATGGAATTCAATGTAGCTAAGTGTGAGGTGATTCACTTTGGGAAGAATAACAAAAAGATGGGGTACTGGGCTAATGGTCGGATACTTGGTAGTGTGGATGAGCAGAGGGATCTTGGTGTCCATGTACACAAATCTCTGAAAGTTACCACCCAGGTAAATAGTGCGGTGAAGAAGACATATGGCGTACTGGCTTTTATTGGTAGAGGAATTGAGTCCCGGAGCCCTGAGGTCA
>NC_057739.1:16799592-16822542 GCF_004010195.1 Chiloscyllium plagiosum | reverse complement strand
TGTCTCTCCAACTGATCCACTCGATCTGATAAAATTTGCATCCAATAGCATTTATGGCAGATATAATCCGCAGTAACCCTTAAACTCTCTTTAAACTCCCATGTCTGACAAGAAGTACATATCACTGCAAAGGCCATTTTTGCTCCTTCACAATCTACAGACCTAGAAAATAACACCGTCTTATTCCTCTACAAACACTGCCCCAGGTTAAATTAATAGCTATGGCTTATATTTTAAGTTTAATCAAAAAACTTATCTCCAAAAACATATAATCAAGAAAGAATCCACTGTACCCACTACTGCAGCCTTTCTATTGGACAGACTTCAAACAACAATTAACTTATCTGATTCTGTGCTGTGAACTTCGCCCAACAGTTCCTCCAAGATTAGTTGTGAATTTCACTGTATGCCGATGTCCAGCGATACAGGAATTCAAACAGCAAAGGCGGTAACTGTGCAGTCTCTCTCTCTCTCTCTCTCTCTCTCCTGCACTGTCCTCACCATGTGCTTCCTGTGTCTGCCCTTCTCCCTCTTAAACTGCTGTTGTTTTGACTTTTTTTTTCCATAGTTCCAAAACAATGCAACAGCATATAAAACAGTAATTGCTGCTCCTGGAATTCGAGGAAATCACCTCCAACACCTAAAATACCTCAAAAAAAAGAGCAGCTCTTACATCCAAAAATTTTTCCCTTTCTTCATCTTGGATTACCCAGAATCCAATGGAAAAGGCTGTGGATGTTGTGCTAATTCAAACAGTCAAGACTGAGATTGACAAATTATTGATTAGGGAATTAAGAGATACAGAACGAAGGACAATAAGTGATAACAGTAGACATTAAAGAATGAATTGAATAGTAGAACAGACACAATGCCCTTTTCCTGTTACCATGTTGAGCCATGGGTAGCAAGAAATTTACAAAGTATCAGGTAATTGAACAACCATAGAAGTACCTGGCCAATGATGAACAAATTCAGCATTAAACAATTTCGTTTTGAGTTGATCATCAGAGGCATGGTTAGAACCTGTAAATTACCTTAATTTGATGCTAATCCAAACTATTTATTATGAAAAGTAATAAACTTTTGAATCAAAAACCCTTGTTTCAGTAACATCTTAGCAATAGATTCCATAATGATGGAAATATACCGCCCTGGTGTAAACCATTAAATTTCAATATGCTGAATAGTGTGTGTGTGAAGCACTTCTATAATCCCAATGTCAGTGTACTTCAGTGATTCCTTCTTCAACAGTTATTGGTCCTTTGACTTTATTTCTGACAATGGAGTAAGAAAGCAACAAATGTTCGACTGTTAATGTCAGTCACTGTTATGATAATATGCTAGACAGATTCACATTGATAATAAAATCAACTGCATGTAAACACCTTTAATTTAGTGTCAAGACTTATTTTTGACAAATGAGAAGGAAATGCTAGTTTCGGACCTCCAAATACATTTCGCGTGTAGGAAAGCTGATACTTAAATATACTTCCTTCCTTGAGCCTATATTACATAAAATTACTTAAAACCCCAAATGTTAAGCCAAGTAAAATAAACTAGCAACTGTGAAGCAAACAATACTAATGGTGTTTTTACGCTTTTGCAAAAAAAAGTTATAGAATATTTCTTTTCACACGTCATTACGTTTTCTGCTCACAACCTAAGGGACAGATGTGTCATTAAGGCTGACTTTAGAGTTAACCACTGGGTCACTTATTGAATGGCCAGTCTGAATACATTGTGAGGAAAATGTTCATTAAAAAATGATGGCAAAAGCCCGGAAAACCACCATTTACAAGACCACAAGTCAAATTACAAAAGGAAGAATTTGATGCAGATGATCAAACCCAATTTCCCTTTGTTTTGTGAATTTAGAACCAAATTCAGGAATCATAGTGAGCTCATATTTTTTCCAATATATGAACACAAGAAATGGGAGTGAGAATAAACCTTATGGGTCCTTGAGTCTAATCCATTCTTGAATGAGATGGCTCAGTGGTAAGCACTGCTGGCTTACAGTGCCAGGAACCCGGCTGGGTGGATTAGCCATGCTAAATCACCCATAGTGCCCATGGTGGATGAGCCATGGGAAATGTGGTGTTCCAATGATGGGTCTGGGTAGGATGCTCTTCAGAGGGTCGGTGTGGACTTGATGGGCTGAATGACCTGCTTCCACACTGTAAGGATCCTATGCTTCCATCTGACCTGCACTTGTCCATCCTTAATCCATGTCTTTTGATTCCTTTAGTGCCTTAAAATCAAATGAGCACAGTTCTGAATATATTTACTATCTGATTATCCAAAGCCCTGTGTTTTAAAGAACTTTTGAAAACTTTAAAATTAACCTTATTATGACTTAATTTGGCTCAAGTGGATGTGAGTTCATTTTGGACAATTCCCTGAATTGAGTGCAAAATAGCAAGTTTTAACTTTTAAATTTAAACAGGAAGGTTGGGTAGGATGAGTCATTCTTTGTAAATCTGACACTGCTAATGGGAAAATTGTTCAAAATTACATTGAAAGAGAATAAGAATCTGGCAAAGAGACATCAGGAACTGGAACTTGTGTTTAACAAAACCCTTTGATGACTTTCAATGCTGAGATGTTTACATTTATAGAGGAAAATATGGAGGCATAGAACATGAAAAAAAAATTGAGTTTAAATTTCTGCTCAGTCCACAATTTTGCCAGAATCATCCACAACAATTAAGGAAACAACTCAGAATTTAAAACACAAGTGCCTACAAATAAAACGAATTGTTTACAAATCATTATGCCCATCCAAAAAGTCACTTTGCACAAATCATGCCAACAAAAGAAGCCATAGCCCCAGGAAAAAAACACTGGAGGCAGCAAATTTCCATCAATTAGAGTCATAGAGTCACGGAGCTGTGCAGCAAGGAAAGAGAACCTTTGATCCAATTCATCCATGTTGACCAGATATCCTAAATTAATCCACTCCTATTTGCCAGCATTTGGCCCATATCCCTCTGAACCTTTCCTATTCATATACTCATCCAAATGTCTTTTAAATGTTATAATTGTACCAGTCTCCACCATTTCCTCTGGCAGCTCATTCTACACACGCACCACCTTCTGCCTGAAAAAGTTGCCCTTAGGTCCCTTTGAATTTCCCACCATAAACCTATGTCCTCTAGTTTTGGACTTTGCTACCCTGGGGAAAAGACTTTGACTATTCACCATATGTTTTCCCCTCATGATTTCATAAACATATATAAAGTCACCCTGAGCCTCCATGCTGGAGGGAACATAGCCCCAGTTTATTCAGCCTCTCCCTATGGCTCAAATCCTCCAAGCCTGGCAACGTCCTTGTAAATCTTTTCTGAACCCTTTCATATTTCACAGTGATTGTAAGAATTCAGGAAGGGTTTCCTAGTTGTGCTCATTTTTAATTAGTGCTATTATAAATCTATGCATTAATAAATTAATCTAAATCTACCAGATCAATGATCTTAAGGGTATGACAGGATTTGTGACTTTTTCTTACCTCTAGCGCTAGTTTAATTGCTTATACGATACTTAAGTAACAGCTATTTTGATGGACTGTTTTTCTGTCATTCCCAAAATTTAACTTGTGTTGTACATAATCAGCCAATTTAAACTGAGAGCTCCTAGCATACTGTACACATCATTTCAATAAAGTAATGAATTGTTTATCTGGAAAACTATATACTCTTTATTATCAAACATGAAAATATTCACATTCCTTCAGTCAGGGATACACTTATGAGCCAAATTGACTAAAGAAATCTCACAATCATTAAATAGGCCGCTTGACTTTCCCACACTCTTACTCATGTTTTCTGCTCTGCAGTGGGGTAAGTCAGGCTAACAAGTGATGTAAGTGCTCTGGAAAACTATCCATTTACAAATGATTTCAAATTTGTGATTTAGTCTAAGGGAGTAATTCTCAGAAACTTGGTTTAACTCAAAGAACAAAGAGCAATAAAGCACAGGAACAAGACCTTTGGCCCCGCAAGCCTACGTTGACACATCTTGCCCTTCCATACTAAAACTGTCTTCACTTGCAGGATCCATATACCTCTATCCTCTTCCTATTCATGTATTTGTCCACGTTTCTTGAATGCTGCTATTGTGTCTACTTCCACCACCTCCTCTTGCAGCATTCCAGGCACTCAACACCCTTTATGTGAAAAAAAAGTGCCTAACACATATCTTTTAAACTTCACCCTTGCAATCTGAACCTGTGTCCCCTAGTAATTGACTCCTCCATCCTGGGAAAAAGCCTCATACTTTCCACTGTATCCATGTCATTCACAATCTTATACATTTCTATCAGGTTGCCCTGCAATGTCCTATGTTCCAAAGAAAACAAATCCAATCAATCCAACCTTTCTTCATAAGTAAAATCCCCTCCACCAGGCAACATCCTGGTACAGCTTTTCCTTACACTCTCCAAAGCATCCACATCATTCTGGTAGTGTGGTGACCAGAGTTGTACGCAATATTCCAAGTTCTATAAAGTTACAGCATAACTTGTCCATCCTTATCCTCAATGCCCCTTCAAATAAAGGCGAGCATGCCAAAGACATCTCTTCCTACCTTATCTACCTACAATGCCACCTTCTGTAATCTGTGGAACTGCAATCCCTCTATGTCAATACTCCTAATGGTTCTGCCACTCACTGCCGAATTTTGACCTGTACTTGACCTTCCAAAATGCATCGCCTCACATTTGTCCAGATTAAACACCATCTGCCATTTTGCTGCCCATGTTTCCAACTGATCTATATCCTGCTGTATCCTCTGACAATCCACCTCACTATCCGCAATTCAAAAATCTTTGCGTCATCGACAAACTGACTGATTTGACCAGCTACATTTTCCTCCATATCATTTATGTAGACCATGAACATCAGAGGTCCCCGCATTGATCCCTGTGGAACACCACTAGTCACTGCTCTCCATCCTAGGTAAAAACAATGACTGCAGATGCTGGAAACCAGATTCTGGAGTAGAGTCGTGCTGGAAAAGCAGAGCAGTTCAGGCAGCATCCGAGGACCAGGAAAATCCGACGTTTCGGGCAAAAGTCCTTCATCAGGAATACAGACAGAGTGCCTGTACATCTCTCCACCCTTCAGGCACTCTGCCTGTATTCCTGATGAAGAGCTTTTGCCCGAAACGTCGGATTTTCCTGCTCCGTGGATTCTGCCTGAACTGCTGTGCTTTTCCAGCTCTGCTCTCCATCCTGAAAAGCATCCTTCTACTGCTACCCTCTGTCTTCTATGACTATGACTGAATACATCTTGCTAGCTTACTGATAGCATGTGACTTCACCATTTGTACCAGCCTGCCATGAGGGACCGTGTCAAAGGCTTTATTGAAGTCCATGTAGATAATATCAACTGTTTTTCCCTCATCCATCATGTTCGTTACCTCCTCAAAAAAAATCAATCAAGTCAATGACGTCTCCCGTACAAAACCATGTTGCCTATCACTAATAAGTTTCTAAACGCATATAGATATTGTCCCTGAGAATCTTTTCCAATAATTTCCCCACCACTGAAATGAGACTCACAGGCCTGTAATTTCCTGAATCATGCCTGCTACTCTTAAACAAAGAGACAACACTGGCTATTCTCCATTCCTCTGGGACCCACCTTTGGCCAAAGAGGACACAAAGATGGATGTCAATGCTCCAGCTGTTTGTTGTCTTGCCTCCCTTAATATTCTTGTGCACACAACTGGCAGCAACATTTACAATTATCAGTGATTACACGTCTAATTATATTTCATTTGGTTGTCCTGAGATCCCACTATGTGGTGTGCCAGAAGTCACTGAAATACTACCTTTCACCTTATAGCAACTACCATCATTGTTAGTAAATTGACACCATTCTTTATCTACATAAGTCATTTAACTTCGGGTTACTCTTGTAGAGACAAGACTGTGGAGGAATAGAGAGACCGACAGTCATATGACTGGAGTTTTATTTCATTGCAGACTTAAGTGTTGTGTCAAGTAAGTGAAATAGTTTTCAAAAAACATTTACTTTTGATACATTATTTTCAATTTTTAACAATCCAGTTAAAACTGGGTCGCGTGTTGTTCCACAATTCCAACAATCCATGAATAACAAGTCATTCCAGTAATCTGGGGACTAGTGGAAAATGGTTTAACTGGGTAGAGGCCAGGTAAAACCATTGAAAATTCTACAATGCCAATGCTATTGACAGACAAACCTGGCCCTGTGTCTCTCAGTTACATAATTGTTCTCCAACATGCATTGTTTTAGTCTGTGGTTATGTTGAGGGGAAACTGCTAAATGAAAATGTTTTTTTAAGCAAAAGAAATGAACACTGATATTGGTTCATATTGCCGGTGATATAAACTAACAAGAGAATGGTTTAAGTAATTCACAGTTAATAGAATTAGGATTCGATTATTTGAGACAAATACAATATTTTTTGGTCTTGCCTTATCTCTTGGGATGTTTTTATTACATTGAAGGTGCTATATAAATCCAAACTCCTATTGCTCATGAAGCATTTTGGAAGAATCTGAAGGCACGACTACAGTTGAACTACTCGACTCTACAGAAGCCACTTACCTTCAGTGACGAACTTAAGCACTCAGTGATATTTTGTGCTGAGGTAACTGCAGATTACATGACTCAGCAAAATTTATTCAAAGCTGAATAGCCTTTGAATTAAAGAGCAGATAAAATTCAACTCTACCAGAAGAAGAAAAATGATTGTACAAAGTAAAGTTGCCTTTGCATCATGATATACAGCAATCTGAACAGCAAGCAGCTGGTTTGAAATGAGCAGGAACTCTGCAGTGAGCACTGTATTACCAATAAGTCATAAATTCTTTTACACGTCATTAAAAGCTTTTAGCAGAGAGCCAGAGAAAATGTTTACTCCACCAGGGCTGACCTCAGAATGATGTTTTTCACCAACAATCCAATGACTCAGAAGTATTCACATAAAGGTAAATTCAAATGTAGATGGCTTGAATTGTGAGCACAAATTTAATAATGAGAATGGCAGTCAATCATAAATGCTCATTTTTTTAAGTGTTCAAACAGTGAAATACAAATGTCACCTTGTTTCTCAGTGCTAATTTGCTTCTGTGAAGTTATCAAACTTTATTTCTTACTTCCCTTAGTTGACAGATTTTTCTTCAGAAAAAGGTCGAATTTCCTGGCTCATTCAATGAATTCTTACTTCACACAACTCAAAACGACAACATTTTAGCTCATTGGAATGGCACAGTGCTCTTTCCATAGAATGTACAGCCCAAAAATAGGCCATTTGACAGAAATAGTGCATGTTGATCTCCACATTCCCCTAGAGATTATGTATAGCTGATTCCTTCAAATAAATTGCATTAAATGAGAAGGTGTTTTCCTATAGGAAGGTTGTGATCACTCTACAATTCTTTGTTGCTTTGTTTGCACTTGACATTCTGCTATTAGAACATCAGAGGTTTATCAGAACTCTGAGTGGCATTCTTACGTATTTGAGAAGCTTTAACCTAGATAACAATTGCTTATGCTCCTTGCATCTGTTTTGTCTTAAGATGAACTGGATTTCCATCCAGACAATGCAGAAGTAACCCTGTGAACTGGAAATCCTCAATTCCCAGTCTTTCAAACTCTAAGTTAGACATTTCCACTGATTCACAGCAACCTTTCTTATAAATATGGCCAAAATACTACAGATGCTGGAAAATTGCAACAAACACAAAAATGCTGCAGAAAACCAACAGTTGAGGACAGCATCTCTAGAAAGAAAGCAGATTAAAATTTCAAGTCTGCTCTGATTCTTCTTCAGATCTGAGAAGTGTCAGTTTCCGATATATTATCATGACCCTCATAACTTGCTTAACCGATGGATGTTTTTTTAAAACTCCAGGTTGGCATGGGATGGAGAAAACATTGACATTTCAGGCGAATTATTTCACTCATAATAACATTCCTTACAAACAAGGTAAAAACAATGACTGCAGATGCTGGAAACCAGATTCTGGATTAGTGGTGCTGGAAGAGCACAGCAGTTCAGGCAGCATCCAAGGAGCTTCGAAATCGATGTTTCGGGCAAAAGCCCTATCTATAGAATTTTATATCAAACAATAGTAGATACCACTTCTCTAATAGACTCCTGGGTCTCCACGTCTTACAATAATATTCACAAATCAACAATTAATCATTTTCGATTCCAAACATTTTTCCTCATTCAGCTTACAAACAAACAATCCCTTTCAGTCTTCAAAACCTAATATTACTTCCATGGTTTGACTACTCAATTATCTAATGTAGCCTGAAAAAATGAAGATGGAAGCTAATTCATTCATTCGTTCATTCATTCATTCATACATGGTTGCTTCCTAGATTAAGTTTCAAGAAGAAGTTGCCCCTGGCCACATTTGGCCATGCTATTGTAAAGTTAAAAGGGTTAAGGTGGGTAGTGCTTATTTTGCAGCACATGATAGTACTTAAATTGTTCCCTAACCTAAATAATCCAAATATGATCCAAATCTGGTCTGGGTTGGAAGACCTTTGTTCTGAACTTTTATTTCTGTAACCCTGGACATTTTATTTCACTAAGCTCTTCTAATTTAGAAAGCTGCATCTAGGTACCTTTGTACTTAAGATGGTGCTGTAAGTGGTGAAGTATAAACTTTTCACTGTACTCATTGAGTATATGTGTCAATAAAGCTAATTCATTCATTCATTCTTTCCTTCATTCATTCATTCAAATCTGGGGAATAATCTTCCTCTCCCAGTAGCCCCTTTTCAAAGGATATCAGTGTTAATTTCTCCCCAAATAAATTCTGAGTCCTTCCTCTCTCAGATCCAGATCCTAAACATTGCCTGGACCTTCATTTGGGCTTTCCCACTTCTGCTCATTTTGGCCACTTGCTGATAAAATATGCTACATCAACAATGGCCCAGAAATTGGAAGTAGAGATTTAGGATATGTTCCCACATTTTGAAGGCCGTGTGAGGATAGGCACAAGGTCTGGCCCCAAAAAAAATCCCATCCTGGAAACAAATGTATAATTGGCAGAACTTTGTTAAAGTTGCAGCCACTCCAGTAGCAAATTAGCGGCAGAATCTACCAAAGGCAACATAGGTGAACAGGGTCTCATTCTTGATGCCTGTCAATAATAGAACATCTACAATATGCAATATTTCTGAACTTTGAAAAACCTGTAAGGCCTTATATTACCTCCATAATAATGCTGCCTGTTGTAAATAAAAGACAGATGATGAATACCTATTAATGGTAAAAGAAAAGCGAAGAGGTGGGGGATAATTAATTGATTGTTAATAAAAAATATGTGTGCGCAGTGTGAAGTATTTATTTTGTATAAATAGGATAATGCTGTAGGAATACGAAGTAAGGCATTTGTACATTTGCCCTTGGATTACTGCACTCAGTTTTTAGTCCACAATATTGTGGGAAGCAACAAATGAGGAGAACTGGAATGAAATCCATACATGTTGAATTTTATTTCAGTTATATGCTCCAAGAGTGAGCATTATTTATTTTATGGAAATTGCTTTTACGATTTCAGATTTAAAAATGACAAAGGCATTGGTCTCAGTCAGGTTGGATGGATTATTTGATATGGGTAGTGAATAACAGTAGTTGACTATATGCAAATATAAAATGATATATAAAGTTAGGTTAGATGCCAAGAAACATTTATTTTAAGCCTTACGAGCCAGACTATTTTAACATGGGATGGATATACATTCTCTGCTGTTCTTTGAAAAGGAAGTTGTAGGAGGACATTCCCAGTTATAAGGGGAATAATGCTCACCAGCCACTGGCATTCACATCCAGTTAATTAATTTTCAAAAGAACTGTTATGACTAACAAAGCTTCATTATAATTCAGAGTTATGGGTTTTCACAAGCTTTCCTCTATTGCCCTAAAGGATCAGAAAATAATTTCGAAGAATTCTTTTCTGAATTGATTGCTAAATTTTAACTTAGTTACTTGTCTGAGATGAGAATGGGGCAGTGTTCAATATTGCACATTGTGGTATCATATAGAAGTGATCTTCAGAGGCTTTTCCCGTATATTTCAATTCATCCACAGTATGTGAGTGTTGTTGGTTAAGTCAGCATTTATTGCACATCTCTAATTGCCCAGATGCAGGTAAGAGCCAACAACATTCCTATTGGTCCGGAATCACATGTAAGTCAGAGCAAGTAATGACAGCAGATAAAGAGCATTAGTAAATAAGATAGGAATTTCCAACAATCTGCAACAATTACATCATCATTATTAGACTCTTAATTCCAGATTTCCAATGAGATTCAAACTCCTCCATCTGTCATGGTAGGATTCAGACCAACACCCCCATGAATGCTACCTGTGTCTCTGGGTTGAAAATCAAGTGATAATACCCGGGGGCCATTGCCTCCATGTTTAAATTGAGGCTGTAAAGAAGGCAGGCCCAGGGGGACCTAATCTGAGCATTGGTGAACAGAATGCAACTTTTCTATTTGCTGTAAGTCCTAAGTATATTCTACAATGTCATTTCTAGTTTGTAGCTCATTCTGCATTATTGTTAAATAAAGTGAAATGTCTTCTTCAAAATGAATACTGGTCATAAGTCTGTTCCCCTGCTACAATATTTTGCATGTCACTAGGGCTTCAGTTCTTGGCAGAAAATAATTTCCATGTCAATCTTTCAAAATGCTTAGAATGAGGGTTCTTCTTTAATTTCCTGCATTGTGGATTGCATTCAACTTGAAATTTTTATTCAATATTAGTTTCAGCCAAACAATTTCAAACTGATTGGTGTAGTGTAAATTTTAAATTCAGTTGCATTCCACAATCCAGGCAGATAGAAATCATGTCATAGCTACTCTACTAAAGAAAATCTCAGTGTCCCTTTCCCCCAGTATTCCAAAACTCGAGATTCTTGCAAAGAGCCTCAACTGGACTAAATTTGCAAGACCACCAAGAATCAAAATTTTCCCAATGGAAGAAATTTGCAATGAGGTAAGGCAAGAATTTCCTATATTGACAATAACCATAAGACCATAAGAAAAAGGAATAAGAGTAGGCTGTTCAGACCATTGAGCCTGCTCTGCCATTCAATAGGATCATGGCTGATCCAACACTCCTCACTTCCACTTTTTTGCCTTTTCCCCATAGCCATTGAGTCCCCTACTGATGAATAATCTATCTCAATCTTAAATATACTCAAGGACGTTGCCTCTACAGCTCTCAGTGGCAAGGAGTTCCAAAGACTCACAGCCCTCTGAGAGATGAAATTCCTCCTCATCACAATCTTAAATTGTGCCCCTTTGTTCTGAGACCATGCCATATGGTCTTCGACTCTCCTATGAGAGGAAACATCCTCTCAACATTTGCCCCGCCAGGTCCCTTATGAATCTGATACATTTCAATGAGGTTGCCTCTCATTCTTCTAAACTCCAATGACTGGATCCCCTTCCTGATCTTCCAGCTGGATTTAACCAAAATCTATGAAAATACTTCTAAGTGACTATGATAGTTTGGACTGCACAATTGTTAAGACTGGTATTCCCAATTTTACTTGAGGTTCAACAGATGTTTGACAGAGTTTGGGGGCTGGGGAGAGTGTATCCTTTAGAAATGCAAGTTGCTATTTACAAACCAATTAGAGCTGATTAATGACATTTGCAGTGATAAACAAAATTCAATTAATTATCACAGAAAGTTTTTTAAACAATATTGCTACTTTAAGATAATTTCTTAAGGACATGATACCCTCAACTTTCATGAATCTTTGTAAAACGTTCACAATTATATTATCCCAAGCTTACAGCAATGATTTTTCTTCATTGATTGCAAAACATTGTTGGATTTCAAGGCTGTGGAAAACGTTTCATAAGTGGAAGTTACCCTTTTTACTGTTGTGTCTTTGGTGAAGATTTAATGTTGCGATGCTCAATCTACTTTGTAGTTTCAAATTTTAACTTAGTCATTTCTGTGCCTTTGGATCAGTAATTAGTGAAGTACCATGGTCTTCAATGGTCTTGCTGAATTAAACAAGACTCACTGAAAGCAGCAGGGAGAAATATGATGAGTTGATGACAGGAGTGTGGAAGGTGGTAACAGATTGGCATTAAGCTGCCTGTTGTGGACCAGAAGAAGGACTCTTGATATTCTTCACTCCACATTAATGTCGGGATGTATATCTGTTAAAAATGGAATTACCTTTCTGTAGGTGGGATCCAGCAGTCAATTTGACGATCACAGTAAAAACAGATCAAATGACAAGCATGAGAAATTTCTCATATTGGAGATGAAACATCATCAGCAGATGGAATATACAACTTGCATTTGACGGAGGTCTTTGAGAAAAATGGATGGATTTTTGATTGTAAAACTAAAACAGGCTGGATAAAACTCAAGCAGAAGAGTCAGTGACAACACTGACTGGAAAGAAACACTAGGAAACCAAGAATCGAAAAGATAAATGCATTGTTCTCTACTGCTGATGGTCCTAGAAATGAATTGTAATTTTAGATTAAACTCTTATGGAACTGAAAAGGATCTAACTATGCAGTATTTTATCTTCCTTTTATTATAAATACTATCCCTTTTAAGCTTTGCAATGCCAGGAAAGTGGAGGGTGCATATGTAGTTACAAACTCTGAAAGACATTTGGATAAGTAAATGAATAAATACAAGCCAAACTCAGCAGCTGGTATTAGTTTAATTTGGGAACATGGTTGGTGTGTACTGGTTCCATGCTGTATGGCTCCATGACTCTATATGTACGTGTGTGTGTGTGTGTGTGTGTGTGTGTGTGTGTGTGTGTAGATTGAGTGTTTGGCATTGTTCTTGGGATTAGAGACAAATAAAAGGCAGGTGCTGGACTCCAAAGTGGACAAGCAGGAGGCTGGAAGAGCACAGCAAGCCAGGCAGCATCTGGAGATGGGGAAGTCGGCATTTTGGGTATAACCCTCCTTTAGGAATCATTGTTCCTGAGGTTAGCAGATAATAAATCAATTTTTTTCAAAGAAACATTGTAATTAACATCTTATTGCTACAATGAAAAAAGTTAGCTACGTTTCAATTTGAAAAAGAGAAAGCTTTGTGCCAAAAGAAGAACTTAAACCTTTGCTGTGTCCAACCAGAGGAGAACCAATTCACCTTTTCTCAACTGATTGCAATGATATTGCTTCAAAAATGCTATCACAAATCACAGCTGTTTAAAATGTTATAGGTTGCTGCTGCTTAACTTATTTTTAACTACTGATTAAGCAGTTAATTATCTTCGCTTATCAACACATCTTAACAAAATACCTAGAGCACATTTGCAGCGTATCCTTGGATTAAAGGGTTAATAAGTGAAAGCAGTTCTCATTTGTCTTTATGGAACCATTCCATATTGGAGTAAAATTCAGATTGGAATCTATCATTAACTGGTGATCTAGTATGACACCATAATTGAAAACAGTTTACTCATTCATAAATGTGGCAACTTACCATTTTTGTCACATTTTGTATATTTGTCTCAAATTGCCTGATATGTCCAAGAACATTGAATGCCATTTTTGATAGATCACTATATTCTCTGTGGTAAATCGTGGGGCAGAAGAGAGAAGAAATTCAACTATTTAAGAAATATTGTGTCCTGTAAATCATCAAAGCCCATGTTTAAGCTACTTCATGTGAACCAGCAAAATTCAAAACCCCATGCCAATCTTATTCCATTTGTTGGTATTACATTAATATATTTCAGGAAACAATTGCCTGCTACTGGCAGATTATGAACAATTATTGGAACATTCTGACATTGTTTACAGTTAATCCCATTGATAGCTAGCAGTCCACTGCATTTTGGAATTCTTTCTAAAGAATAAATTATGAAAGCCTGAAGATTTAGTGACAAGGATTTCTGTTGTATTCTCAAAGGATATTTGAACCTTACCTAAAAACTTTGAAATGTTACTTCTAATGCCCTGATCACACTTTCTGATACTTATTAACAACACTGAAAGTTCCTGACAAATGCATGGTGGATTTCCTGCTCACAACATTGTTTTCCCCTCCTTTGTGTCTGTTCTTTTTTCAAGGCAGCTTTCTCTTCAGGACCACACTGTAGCAGGATCTTCACTTTTAATCAATGAAAGACAACCTTGTCAAATATTAAATTAAAATCTGAGTGCACTATATCAATTGCACTTCCCCCAGACAGCACGTCAACAATAAATGTAATGGACATTCCCTGTGCTGAATCATTTGCTGGCCCAGCTGATAGGCCATCCAGTAACTCTGAAAACTATTTGTTACCCTGAGAATTAATATAAACTTGCTATGACATCTTATTTTAACTTAACATCTCTTACCTTACTTCTGGTTTCCTTTATAATTTTATTTTATGTTAACTTATTTGAATTTTCTGTTCTTTTTCCAAGTGTTGTTTACTGATATATACTTAGATCCTTTTTCTTTATATGCTTTGCTAATGTTAAGGCATTTAAGTTCACTCCCTAACATCAACTTCTCCCTAACTAATAAAATCTGTTTCCTTATCATGGTACTCTTAGAAATTATTTTTACATACTCAGCCTCCAGTGGAAAGGTTTCCCACCAGTCCTATTGTCTCTGCTCCTGTATTCCTGATGAAGGGCTTTTGCCCGAAATGATGGATTTCCCTGCTCCTCGGATGCTGCCTGAACTGCTGTGCTTTTCCAGCACCACTCTACTCCAGAATCTGGTTTCCAGCATCTGCAGTCATTGTTTTTACCCTCCTGGAAGGTAAGTGAAGACCCTGACCCTTGTTCTCAGTTTACCTGCTACCAGAATAAAGATGTCTCCTAGTCACTGCCTGTTTCAACATCTTCACCCCCACCCTCTCCTTGATACGAGGTCACAAATAAATGGAGAGTCAAGACCATAAACACAACGATGAGAACTGTCACATGGGTTCTTTGGAGGCTAGGGATAAAGACCTTTTAAAATTCCCTAAGGGCAAGATCAAGTGTGGGCCCTCAATCTCGACTAGAAACATGACATCATGATGCTTCTAGTACATAATAGAACCTTCAAAGAAAGATGGTGCTATCATCTAATATGGTCTGAGGAATACTTGAGACCTAATGCAAAGAGGGAAAAGGAGATTTTTTTTAAAACTTACTTTCTAATCAATTTGCTCAGTAATATCATTACACATCTTTGGACCAGGTGGAATTTGAACCTTGGCCTCCTGGCTGCAAAGTAGGGATACTACCACTGTGCCACAAAAGTCCTAAAGCTTGTGAATTGCACTCAAGTCAGATAGGAGTTGAACCTACAATCTTCTGACCTGTAGTCGGATGCATTACCTTTTGCACCACCAATCCATCCATAAAGGTGAAGCATATAAGCAAAGGTGAAGAGTTAATAGGTTTTAAAATGGTTGTCTAAATGTGGGGAACTAATAATCAGTGGGTGTGACTCTTATGGAGTATGGCAAATTGAAATATAATGTCGACTTGAATTCAACTTATGCATAGTCACCTTGTAAAGTATAACTTTGTTGAAGTATAGAATTGTAAGGTTTAGGGGTATGATTACTACACTCTTGTTTTCTGAATATAAGCTTCATGACCAGTGAAACAATTAAGTTACAATCTGGACGTGTGTTATTTCTTCTGCAAAAGGACAAGATATAGCCTTCACACTTGCCTATGTAGTTCTTCCTTACAAAAGTAAGATAAGAAGTGAAGATCTTTTCATTGGAATTAGAACCTAATGATTTGAATAAGAATGGAGGTTTGAGCAGACTGTTAATTTTCATGGATAGAGTTTATCAAAAGTAATCTCCTGAGTACTTATAAGGCATGATCAGATTTTGACAAATTTAGAGTGACTGAAGACAGCAATAGGGAAGAGTACATGATAAAGTTCAGTATGTTGTATGCATGAGTGCAGAAATGTCTTGAAATTACCCAATGTGTGCTCACATTAAAGTTATTGGATTTGATACAATGTTTTTAAGTGTATGTCTATCCACACATTTAATTCCTGTCAGGAATTAAATGTGTGGATAGAAATACATTACTCCAAAAAATGTCATAAACACTAAAAACATTTTTTTGGAATGAATGGTACCCTAGTGGCTATCACAATTGATCTGTCCATTATGTGATGATGCTGCCACTTTAACAAGGTTATGTTGTCCTTTATCTTTTTCAATAGGGGTTGTAAAGGCAGTGGTGCTGAAATGACTAATAGAAACTGCTTCAATCAACAATCAGAGGAGGTCTTTAGGTTTTTTTATTAACATTGTTGTACAATGAAAGGGGATTGGCCAATTCTCCCAGTTCAGATATTTTCTAGTTTGGTTATAGTTTTAGTAGGGAGTTAGAAAACAGCCGGTAGCAGAGATGCAGCTACAACTTCAACAGAGGTCTTGCTTGAACTTTCTCTCTGAAATCTCTCCTCCCTGTAAGAACCTGGGCGGCACGGTGGCACAGTGGTTAGCACTGTTGCCTCACAGCGCCAGAGACCCAGGTTCAATTCCCGCCTCAGGTGACTGACTGTGTGGAGTTTGCACGTTCTCCCCGTGTCTGCGTGGGTTTGCTCCGGTTTCCTCCCACAGTCCAAAGGTGTGCAGGGTCAGGTGAATTGGCCATACTAAATTGCCCGTAGTGTTAGGTAATGGGTAAATGTAGGGGTATGGGTAGGTTCGCTTCGGCGGGTCGGTGTGGACTTGTTGGGCTGAAGGGCCTGTTTCCACACTGTAATGTAATCTGTAATCTAAAAAAACCTGTGTTTGAATTTACCTTTTGCCAAGGAGTGTGTTTATAGGCTGTTGCAGGAATTGGAACAGTTTCATTAAATTGTGATTTTGAGTCATTTGGACTCAAAAAGTTGGGTTATTCTAAATTCTGTTTCTTTTGTTCCTGTTTCAACCATAGTGTATAAATAAATTCTGTTTTGCTTGAAGTTGAGTGGTTTAATCAGCTGCATCACTCCTGAAATATCTACTAGACATCTGTCTTCTCACAAATAAAAGGTAAGGTCTGGGCTACCTTCTTAAAATATTTTGGGGAGGTCTGGCCTGGTGCATGACAATCATCAAGCAAACTGTCAATTGCAACAGTTTGATTACTCATAGTTATGCAATATTTGGGTATGAGAAGTATTTGCCTCCTCACCATTTTGTGCATCTCTTTCAGAATCTTCAAATTTGTAATTCACAACAATCCCAGGAGGCAATATAGGTTGGGAAGTATCTAGTTAATAAATGAATGAGACTTTTAAGATATGGACAACAGTATTTTGGATGAACTCAACTTTATGAAAATAGAAAACCTGCCAAGAAGGAGATGAGAGTAGCAGGGTCTGTGGGCAACCAGGCATGGCTAAGTTAGTTTAATGCAGAAGTGAGGATGGGCAGTATTATGAAGTTTGATGTAAGCAGTCTTTATGGAAGAGAGAATAGAGGGTTGAGTGCTCAGATTGTGACCAAATAGGAATAATGATAATCACAGTAGGATAAGCAATCTAAACTGTGCAAAAGAGGGAAATAGAAATCATTGAGATAGCAGTCATTGAATACTATCAACAGGATGGAACAAATTGTTTGTTTTTGTTCTATGTTTATCCCATGCAGTATTCTTCTAATTATGCATTGTTAACTTCAATCATCAGTTATCAAACAAATCAATATTTTATGCCATCACTCCAATTATCAGGATACTATTGGGTAAGAGGTTAAAAAAAAAGAAGCATGCCCTGATTCAGACTGATGGCAAATGGTCTTAACTCCAGAACCTTACACAAGGAAATATTTCTTTGAAGGAAACATAATTCTGGTAGTAATAGCCCACTGATATCTACTGTTAGTAAAATAAAACTTGACAATTCACTCAGTGTTCCTGTCCTGATTTTAAAAAAATTCTCATGCTAATCCCTCCACTGTTTAACACTTTTGCAACAGAGCAGCCTCTTTAGCTATGTGACAACCCAAAGGTAATACAACAGTGTGAAAAAAAAATATTTATTTTCAGGTGTCTGTCTGATTTCATACATTGGAGCATAAGGAAAGAAATGTTATTGTTAATGTTATTCCTTATAGAAGGGGTAGTAATAGTACATAGTCAGCAAAGAATCTGATTCACTGTCTCATTCCATTATGAAAGTCTGTAAATAAGTTGAACTTAGTGCTTTTAGTTTTGCGCTAACTTATTTTGGTCCAGAGCCTCTGGCAACTGTCCAGCATTTCACCCCAACAACCATTCCCCACCCTAGGTCTAAACAATGAGTATTGTAGGCCATTTGATCATGCAGGATATTACTGCCTAGCCTAAATCTGTCCTCACCCAACATTCAAATACTTGTCCTGAAAGCAACTAAATCAAGCACACACTGGGGAATCAAGCTTGTAGCATATATGGTTCAAATATCATGTGTCAAACTAAATCCTTCAACAAGTTTAAGCGAGTCTTTAGTGCTTTGGCAAGGCTCAAGGGAAATACAATGTCAATGTCCGAGACAACCAATTTCACAGAAGCACATTATCTGATATATTGTTTATTGAACCTTGCTGTTGTATTTCCTACAAAATAGTGATTACACGCCAAAAATATTTCACTAACTGTGATGTACTTTCAGAAAATGTGAGGTCGTGAAAGGCACTATATAAATGCAAGTTCTTCTCTACTGCCTTTTATATCCTACCATTACTGATCCTAATAAATTTGTCCAATCACTGAAGTGTTTCATCAAAGATAACTGATTGATTCAGTTAAAAACAACAATGAGGTATAATTTTCACAATGTAACAGATGTTCATTTGGTACAACATAAAATATTGCTCCATAAAATATTATACCATCACAAATATTTAAACATTGTAACAGTCAACAGCTGTTTTTATGCAGTTGCAATTCTGTCACAAACATGTCATTAAATCTTTTACACGTCATTATATTTTCAAACAGAAAGCCAAAGGAGACATTTACTCCATCAAATGTGATCTCCTAGTACAGCCTGACTTCAAAAATGGGAAGGGAATTACCTCCTAAAGGAAAGAATTATTCAAGCATAAATCATGTGGTCCTTTTATGCTGGGTTTACAGAAGAGACCAATTAAAATTGCCCCTGGAGTGCATTGGAGTGGGTGAAGTTGACAGTGATCATTATTTGTTTCCTAATGTCATCACACCTTTAAGTGTGCCCTCATGTACTTTGTTTCTTTCTATTAGGTTTGCCTTGCGGTTTAGATTGTCAGATAATTTGTCTGCAATTACAGCAGGGATTTTCAAGGAGCTGGAAAATTGTTCTGTTTGTGCTGTGACTTTCTCACAAAGCTTCTGGAGACAGAGGAATTCCATATTGTCACCTATCCTGAATGCTTCACCTCAATTTGAATTATATAGTGAATCCTGGAAAGAAATTGAGGAACTAATTTCCATTATACCTTAGTGTCAATGTAGGTTCCTCTCCTTTGCTGTTTATTTTATTGGACATGCAGCATGACTCAATGTGCTTCATAAAGGACATATGACTCCATTGAACCCCCTCTTCCACAACTTTTGCAAGTTGGCAAAAAGGTAGCGACTCAGTGGAGGCAAAAGATTTTTACCTCTGTGTGTCTGTTTGAGACATGAGTCACAGAGAGGGGGTCACTTAAGAGATTCTTTGAAATGAAATTTTGTCAATAAGTGCTGACAAATATGACCAGCCAACTGTTAGCTTGCAAAAAAAAAAACAGTATGCCAGTCTCTCAATAGAAAGAGTAAATATGTAAAGAAATAATTGGCTTGCAAATAATATAATACCTGCAATAATCTCAGGATATTTTAAAGCTCTATAAAACTACGGAAATACTCTGGAACTGGCCTCGGGGTTACAATGTAGGAAACATAACATCTACTTTGCATACAGCGAGGTTGTGCAAACTGCAATAAAATAAGGGCCTATTCCACTGCTTTCATTTGAGGGATAAATGTTATCGCAAAAAATGTTGTTACATCTACCTGAATGGACAGGTAGGGCTTCAGATTATTGTTTTATTCAACCCCAACAATGCAACATTATCTCAGTACAGCACTGGTGAATTAATTCAAATTCCTATAAACCTCTAGAGCAGGACTTGAACTAACAACTTGGAACCAAGACTGTTCCCAACAAGCTATGACCAATTCCTCAGTGAAGATGGAGCTTACTATGAAACAACAAGGATGTCCATTATGATGTCACTTTCTATTAACTTATGCCATTTTGAAAAGCAAATGAGGCCAACGCACATGTGAAGTACTGCTTTACAAAGTCAAAACAGTTTGTTGAATTGGAAGGTCAGCTTGTAGGACACTGAATAAGACCAAACTAATTCCAAGGGCTGCAAACAAGAAGCCACTCACCAAGCACATCGATACAAAATCAACTCCTATATTCCTGTCGAAGAAATGAATAACTTAACAATTGTTCAATAGTATCTGTACAGTCTGCTGATCTCTATACCCTTCCACTTTTGCTTGTGAACTTTTTGCATTGGGACAATCATCATCATAGGACAAACTGCACACTGAACTCAGTAAATGTCCATATTGTGAGAAAGAGAACATCAGGCTGAAATATTAAATTTCTATTTCTCACTCCAGAGCTGAGCTGATGAATATGTTCTGTTTTAATTCCAAATTTTCAGCTTCCATGGTATGTTGTTTCTTTTTTCTTGAAATGTGATCATCGTTGTCAAACAAGCTGACTATTTTTATACTGTGTACTCTCATAAAACACAGTAAAGTAACCAGAATCATGTCTGATTTAGCAGCATAAGTTGAGAAATAAACACTGTCCAACACATCAGTCAAGTTCATCCAGTTCTGAGGAAGGATCACTCAACCCAAAACGTTAAGATTTCTGTCCGCAGATTCTGCCAGACCTGCTGAGCTTTTCCAGCAATTTCTAATTTTGTTTCAGAGCTCATCTATGCTTTGAACAGATCTGCAGTGCCTCGTTTTAAAATAACATAAAATAACATCGTCAACAATCAATATTCCTTTACAGACACACCGAGCTATTAATCTAAGCTGTGTGTTCAAGCCCTGCAATTGGACTTAAACCTTTGACATTCGAACCAATGGAGAGATTGCTACCAGCTTGGAGATTTCACTCAGATCATTTAAAATACCTGAAGGATTTATTGCACAGAAATTAAAAAGGTTCTTCGAATTTCAGTCTAAAGAACTAGCCATAATTCTCCGAAATGATCAGTGATTTAGTTAATCTTCTCTGTCCACCAAGGTTATAAGACATCCTTAGGATTCTCATAATGGACTGCTGCTTTAGTGGGCCTGATAATAAACTACATTGTGAATCTTTATCAGTCTTTCTATTGCCCTTCCTTTTTCCAATTATTCTGTAAGATGTGAGTAATGATGTATTCAGTTTGTGTTCAGGCCATTCTGACATACTGTTTGATGAAGTGAAGCAGACAGCTCGCATCCAGACACTATTCAACCGAAATTACACAATGAAACTTCACATACCAGGCTCTTACTTGAGTCTTAGAGTTCACTTGAAAACAAAATATAGTTCTCCTTTCTGCAGAAACACTGTAAGAAGTTACTTTACAGTTTCACTTCTTATAAATTAGTCATGTTGCATGAACGATGTGGCTTCTGGAATACAAAAAGCCTTTAACCCAATTAGGTGTGTACTCGGTGAATGCTTGAACACTGGGACACATCTAAGCTCATTTTGCTCCGCACACCTAACTCCCATACAGCTCCCAGCAAGAATTTCTAATTAGGAAAAGATACCTTTGCTTATTTCTTATGTTTCCCTGCAATGTATCAGGAACATTGGGATCATCTGTATTACTGACACCCTTTCAAACTTGATTTTACCACAGGTTGAGAATCAGGCAGAATGAGGTGGGATTCTGAAACAGGTAAAAATCCACTCCACCCCTTGGCATTGTTTGCTCATAGGCCTCAGTTGAGCTTCTGTTTTGTTGACCAATCCGAACATGGCATGAGTGGAGATTTGGCTGGCAGCAGGCCATTGCTATTGACCGAAGTTACCCCTGGCAATCAAGTTAGCTGTGGGAGTGAATATTAGGGTGAGGAGCATCTCAATTGGGAAGAGGGAGAGCCTAGGATAAAAAAGACCTAGAATGTTCCTCTCACCCTCTATCATCCAAGTTAAAATTGGCTTCTTGTGATCCAGCTTTTCTTTCCACTAGATTGACTTGACATAAAAGTCCATTCAAAACTGGTTAAAATATCAGTCATACTTTTAAGACATTATCAATGTCCAATCCACCTATTCAGAGAAGGACCTCAACAGAAACCTATAGGTGTCTTTCTCACCTGCTCAGGATTTCGGTTTAAAATTGATGGCGAGCTGGATGAAAACAGAATTCTCAGAGTGATTTTAACTGCAATGTCTGAAGATCGTCATTACAATCTTTCCTACAATATCAGTCATTTACATTTCTGAAAATGAGATTACTCAATCTAGAAAATAGTTGGTGCTGAAAAAGCCCTATTTATTCATTGAAGTGGTCAAGTCTATTTTGGAACAATAGTAATTGGGCTTTACTTCATGCCAACTCATGTACAAAGAAGGTTCCCCATAAAACACAATCACTCCCACCAACAGCACATCAAATGTTTATAAAAGCTGGCAGCTGCTTTGAAAGATCTACAATTGCAGTTGTTCTATTGAATTATACATCATTACACTTTTTACCTGTCATCAAATGTTTTGAGCAATAAGCCAAAGGAATTGTGTACTTTGCGAAGGCCAACTGCAGAATGAGGCCATTCCCTGGCTCAAGTTCCATATCCAAAGTTATTCCTCCATAGACTGAGGTGCTGACTAAAGGCTGAGGTCAATGGAATACTCAGAGGGCATGGGTGTAGAAGCAGCAGGCTGTTCACTTGGAGTCATAGAGTCATAGAGATGTACAGCATGGAAACAGACCCTTCGGTCCAACCCGTCCAA
>NC_057739.1:16798546-16799516 GCF_004010195.1 Chiloscyllium plagiosum | reverse complement strand
TTAGGTCCCTTTTATATCTTTCCCCTCTCACCCTAAACCTATGCCCTTTAGTTCTGGACTCCCCATCCCAGGGAAAAGACTTTATCTATTTATTCCATCCATGCTCCTCATAATTTTGTAAACCTCTATAAGGTCACCCCTCAGCCTCCAACACTCCAGGGAAAACAGCCTCAGCCTGTTCAGTCTCTCCCTATAGCTCAAATCCTCCAACCCTGGCAACATCCTTGTAAATTTTTTCTGAACCTTTTCAAGTTTCACAACATCTTTCCGATAGGAAGGTGACCAGAATTGCACACAATATTCCAACAGTGGCCTAACCAATGTCCTGTACAGCTGCAACATGACCTCCCAACTCCTGTACTCAATACTCTGACCAATAAAGGAAAGCATACCAAACACCTTCTTCACTATCCTATCTACCTGCGACTCCACTTTCAAGGAGCTATTTTGTCTTACATCAATGTTAGAAATCAAGATTTCCACTTGCAAGTGACTAAAAAAGAGAGTAATGGCAACTAGGACATCAGGGCAAGTCAGTGTCCATTACTCAAACAACTGGAATGTTGTTTCCACACTAAGCTATCCATTTGTCACTCCAATCTTGATCCCTGATGACAACAAAAACGTTGTCTTCTTTGTGGCAAGGACTGCACCTTATTCTGAAAACTCTGTGATTTTGCGTTTACACCCATTCTTGCTTTGCAAATTACAGTACAAGCAGATTCATACCGTCAAGAAGGGCACATCAAGCAGAACGTTGACATGATTCCAAAAGCAAGAAACCAGATTTTGAGGTCATAACCAAAACATGCCTCAAAAAAAGAATGTATCTGGCAGTAGAATATTGCAAGTTGTATTATGAGAGTATAGAGAAGGAATACTACCTCCAAACGGTCCGCTATCTCCAAACGGACCCCACCACCAAGGATATATTTCCCTCCCCTCCCCTATCAGCATTCCGTAAAGACCA
>NC_057739.1:16793206-16798168 GCF_004010195.1 Chiloscyllium plagiosum | reverse complement strand
GCCCCCACCCCAGTCTGACCTTTCACCCTCACCTTGACCTCTTTCCACCTATCACATTTCCGACGCCCCTCCCCCAAGTCCTTCCTCCCTACCTTTTATCTTAGCCTGCTGGACAAACTTTCCCCATTCCTGAAGAAGGGCTTATGCCCGAAACGTCGATTCTCCTGTTCCCTGGATGCTGCCTGACCTGCTGCGCTTTTCCAGCAACACATTTCCAGCTCTGATCTCCAGCATCTGCAGACCTCACTTTCTCCTATACTGAATGCATTGACCAATAAAGGCAAGCATATCAAATGCCTTCTCCATCACCCTAACTACCTGTGACTCCACTTTCAAGGAACTATGAATTTGCACTCCAAGGTCTCCTTGTTCAGCAACACTCCAAAGGATCTTACCACTAAGTACATGGACAATAAAAGAGAGCATGAGAAAAAGAGTTTGGCACAAAAGTCAAAAAAACTAAGAAGACAATGATGAAGTTAAATTAAATTCCTGAGGAACATAAAATTAATAAACTTTTCCACAGACATGTTAATAAAAAAATAAGAATTAACATAGGCTTGTGTTCAGGTGCTCTATATCTCTACTTTCATGGGTATGCGCCATGGACAGTCCTGCAGGATCCCTGCAAATAACCTGGGGACTCACAGTAAGTGAATTGGGCATCCTAATGATGGGCTTTTGCCTAAAACGTTGATTCTCCTGCTCCTCGGATGCTGCCTGACTTGCTGTACTTTTCCAGCACCACACCCTCGACTGTAATCTCCAGCATCTGCAGTCCTCACTTTCGCTCAATCAGGAGTCTGTTCATTCATTATTTGGGACTGTCTTTCAAAGCGAGTCAAGGATGGGATGACAGTCAGTCCTGAGGTCTGTCCACAGTAAGTCACATAGGGATATTAGGAGTTATTGCTCTGATAGGGAAGCTGGAGAGGTCAATTCTGTGGATTAGACGTAGCATGCGGGGATGCAGAGGAGATAACAATCATGACTGAGGGCAATTCTACATGGAAGGGGAAAGAAGATTGAGCATGAAAGAGAACGTGATAATGCAGGAGGGAGTCTGCACTACATGGGCTTCTTTGGGGGCAGGGGAGGTGCTACTGTTGTCATGATGACATGGTATGCCTGAGGCACAGGGTTAAAGAGGAGAAATGAACAGTTTAATAACTGAATTGGATGTGATTGTAAGGTAGAGTAAAGCCAAAGGTGTTGATCGAGAGGGCAACAAAGAAATGAATAGGAAGATTTGGGTTGGGGGTTTGGCCACTTAAACAGGCAGAGTCTATGACTCATTCCGTGAAACCCGACTGCTATTTCCTTTCATCCCCATCCAAGTAACAAGTGCACAATGAAAATGAGAATGACAGCTCCCACACCCAGATTGGATAGAGTAGGTGTTTAATTCTGTAATGGAGTAGGGGGGATGTGGTTTGTCTGAAATGGACACCTACTCAGGACAAAATGCTGCATGATTGACTATGTCAAAAAATCCTGGCCACAAGCACTTTTGGACACTTGACCAGAACATGCAGCAATACAAATCAATACCATTAATGGCTTTGAGGTAGAAGAAATGTTTCTGGTCTGAAAAGATTCACCCTGGTTGCCAAAATAGCAATCACTTTCCAAAGTCCCATAACAGGAGCTGTTCACTCTGCACATTGGACCATGAAATGATCACACCATTAGTCGACATGCAATGCTGCCTTCCTTGGGTACAGTGGGGGTTGGGGTGATATCCTTATTATTCGAATCACACCTAAAACTTGTGACTGTACATGCACCAAAAGACTTCAGCAAGAGATTTCTGAACAAGGGAAACAGAGTGCAGCATCCCTAAAAAGGTATGCCATTGGCTTCGTTGCCAGGGGCCTCCATTTGGGTGCATGCTGTTCAAATGTTATTTATCTATACTCTGAATGCTGAATGATCACATTGCTGAGGAGCTTCTTTGTTTCTGACATTGCCCACACAGGTTCATTGGAACCACCCTCAATTGATCCTGGTGCAGATGCAGGAGTTGTCCTGTCTCTGCTGCGTTAAGGGCTGTGACACGAATGGATAAAGAATACATGCACCAAATGGGACTAGCATCGACCTCCACTGGATGTGGAGCCCATCCTTACTGCGGAGCGTGCAGCTATAGGAGTCCTCATGATCTGGCAAAGATGCAGGAGAAACGCAGATTCTCAGCAGTGGTACTGGATTCTGTCTGGAGGTAGTGGTCAGAACATAACGTGATGCTGTCCAGTAAATCTGCAATGCAACATTTCCTTCCAGTGAGGCCAATGAGTGATATAGGATGGGTCCTTCAACTTCAGGTTTCAATGCAACTCATGTCTGGGGCTTCATTCAGGCACCTAATACTTGGAATCTCTGTGCCATTCAACTGGAGAATATATCCAGGTTGTGAGATGAATGGTGTGGATCTCTGATGTGAACATTGCTCTGATGCAGAGATTCTTCAGTTGGAATCCTACAGTGCAACAATATCGGCTAAGTAACGTAGGAAAGATTTCCTTGTGCATGTAGTTCAATGGACCTAGTTGTGTGAAGTAATCTTTCAGTGACTGCGGATGTTTAAATTAAGTAGAGCAGATGATTAGTCTCCATCAACCCTACAAGAGTCAGTGACCTGGAGCATTTCTGATTCAACCATCTGCAGAGATGTGGCAGTGATATGCTCACCAGCATGAGCCCCCATCTCTAATCCAGCCAAAATTCTGGTCAGTATCTGAGCTGCTGGAGGGTACAGGAGGCTGTCTTGCTGGTGCTTTGTCCGAGGGTTCTGTGGCTTCTTCCTCAGAGATGGAGGAGGAGAAGATGTCTGGCGAGGACACCTTCTTGACAGCGTAAACTGTGCAGATCCCACTGATGCCTGCAGGAGGCAAAAGAAAGAACAAGTTGTGAAATAGGGAAAGATGTTCAGGCATGCACAAGTATATTCACAGTGACAGTCATGTGAGAGCAACACAGCAATGAACAATGATTCCGACTTGGTTATTGGGACATGTAGAATACAACAGCACCAGTGATCATAGTCCTCACCAGCCAGGGCAAGGACCTTATCCTCTTGGTGGGTAAGGAGATGAATACCAGGCAGCTCACCTTCTCTCGTTGCATTTCTACTGGAAAGAGTGGGATGAAAGTGGCTGGCACAGTTGTTAGTGCTGGTGTAGATGGGGGGAAGGTGGTAAGGTTAAAGGTGTCAGTAGGGGGATAGGGCAAAAGGCGAGAGATTGGCCTTTGTTTTTCTGGTGCATGACATACTTGGGCAAGTTTGGGTGCTTGACTAAAAACTCTGCTTCCCTCTGTCTTGGACTAACAGACTTTTCACAAAAAATAAGTCAGATTGTGGTCTCCATGTCAACAAAGAACACAGTCTTCTCCTTTCATTATCAGAGTAGTAAATATGAATAGTTATTCGCCAAGAAATGGCATCAACTATAAGTGAATAAAGGGGTAATTTTGGTGAGCTAGTTCACGAAAAAATAAAAATAAGATTTTGATTTATATAGGACATTTCATGACAGCTGAAAGTGTCAAAGCACAGTCCACCTAATGCCACATCGGATATGTGATAATCTGAAATCGGAGCAGGAATAGGTTATTTATGCCTGCTCCACCACTTAGTAACTTCATGGCTGACCTGTTTGTAACCTCAAATCCACATCCCAGCTAACCTCTCTTCACCAAGAATTGATGCACCACTCTTCAGTATCCTCAAACACTCTTCCTTTTCAGGAAGACCTGTGACCCTCTGTGAGAAATAATTCGACCTCAGCTGTTTTTAATGGACAATCAGTTATGTTTAACCTATGGCAGCTTGTACTACATTCCCCATAACAAGAAATATCCTTTTCTGATCTGCCATGTCAAAACCCTCAGGATATAATAAGCTGGATTTCCCAGAGAGTGAGCCACAGTGGAGGAGACCAAGCCATTGCAGGGAGAGCACATCAGAAAGACTGTTAAACTTTTACCTTTATTCCTTAACTTTTCCACTTTGTAATATAAAGGACTGAAATGTTAACTTTTTATTTCATTTCTTTACTTTTCTACTTATATGAAGGACAACTGTAATGCTTTACTTTTAACTTTGTTTTCTGTTTTGCTACTTTTACCCAAGTTTTGTACGTAGATGCCTTCATACCTAAGATGGTGGTGTGTGGCAACATTGTACACTTTTCACTGTACTCCTGTCTTTCTGTACATGAGTTCATGTAACAATAAGTCTTAAATCAAATAAATATAATTTCAACAAGTTGCCTCATAAATACTTTGCCTCATTGGATGTAAGCCTTGTCTGTCCAATGTTTCCTCACAAATCATTCTACTCATTTCAGGTTCTTAGCCTAGCAAATCTTGCTTGAATTGCTTCCAATTGCTTCCTGACAATATTTTGCATCAGTATTTACTGTGGAAAATGATATGGAAGATCTAGACTGTAGGGAAATAGATAGTGACATCTTGCAAAATGTCCAGGTTACAGAGGAGGAAGTGCTGGATGTCTTGAAACGGTTAAAGGTGGATAAATCCCCAGGACCTGATCAGGTGTACCCGAGAACTCTGTGAGAAGATAGAGAAGTGATTGCTGGGCCTCTTGCTGAGATACTTGTGTCATTGATAGTCACAGGTGAGGGGCTGGAAGACTGGAAGTTGGCAAACATGGTGCCACTGTTTAACAAGGGCGATAAAGACAAGCCAGGGAACTATAGACTGGTGAGCCTGACCTCAGTGGTGGGCAAGTTATTGGAGGGAATCCTGAGGGATAGGATGTACATGTATTTGGAAAGGCAAGGACTGATTAGGGATAGTCAACATGGCTTTGTGCGTGGGAAATCATGTCTCACAAATTTGATTAGGTTTTTGAAGAAGTAACAAAGAAGATTGATGAAGGCAGAGTAGTAGATGTGATCTGTATGGACTTCAGTAAGGCGTTCGACAAGGTTCCCCATG
>NC_057739.1:16768486-16792585 GCF_004010195.1 Chiloscyllium plagiosum | reverse complement strand
GGCTGTTTTCCCTGGAGCGTCGGATGCTGAGGGGTGACCTTATAGAGGTTTACAAAATTATGAGGGACATGGATAGGATAAATAGACAAAATCTTTTCCCTGGGGTGGGGGAGTCCAGAACTACAGGGCATAGGTTTAGGGTGAGAGGGGAAAGATATAAAAGGGACATAAGAGGCAACGTTTTCACATAGAGGGTGGTATGTGTATGGAATGAGCTGCCAGAGGATGTGGTAGAGGCTGGTACAATTGCAACATTTAAGAGGCATTTGGATGGGTATATGAATAGGAAGGGTTTGGAGGGATATGGGCCGGGTGCTGGCGGGTGGAACTAGATTGGGTTGGGGTATCTGGTCGGCATGGACAGGTTGGACCGAAGGGTCTGTTTCCATGCTGTACAGCTCTATGACTCTTTGACATTTAACTGTACACAATGTTCAAGATGTGGTCTTGCCAGTGCCCTGTATAACTGTAGCATAACCCGACTACTATTCTACACATTTCCACTTGCAATAAAATATACCGTTCTATTAGTTTTCTAATTACATGGGGTACATTTATACTTACTTTTCACAATTCATGTCATGAGACTCGCAGTGCCCTCTGCATTTCAAAGCTCTGCAATCTCTCACCATTTAGAAACTTTTATTCTTCCTACCAATGTACACAATTTCACATTTTTCCCAAAATTGTATTCCTTTGCCAGATCTTTGATCATTCGCTTAACCACTATATTTTTGTAGTCTTTTGGAAGATTAACAAGGCAAGGGAGTACATGATAAATGGTAGGACACGGGGTAATACTGATGATCGGCAAGATCATGGTGTGAAAGTACATAAATCATTGAAGGCAATGGGACAGATGAATGATGGTTAAGAAGGTATGTAGGATATTTGCCTTTATTCGGTGAGGCATTGAATAGAACAGCTGGGGGGATGGGGTGCGATGGTTACAATGGAGTTGTATCAGATGTTAGGTAGGCCACAGTTGGAATGCAATTCTGATCACCACTCTATTGGAAGGATTTGGTTGAACCAGAGAGGTTGCAGAGGTAATTCACTAGGATGTCCTGATGCCTATCTGATATGCTTTAGTGATGAAGAAAGACTAGATAGGCTGGCATTGTTTCTCTTCAAGTAGAAAGTCTGAAGTCTGCAAAATTATGAGCAGCATAGACAGGGTAGATTGGCATAAATTTTCCTCATAAGAGACTGATCAATTATCGGGGGCATATATTTACAGTAAAAGGTAAGAGGGTTAGAGGGGGTTCAGGAAAAAATAATTTTACTCAGCTAGTGGGTATCCATAACTCATTGCTGGAAAGGGTGACAGAGATAGGAACCATTATAACATTTAAGAAGTATTTAGATGAACACGTGAAATGTCCAAATGTGCGAGGTTATGGGCAGAATGTTGGGAAATGGAATTACAGCAAATAGCTGTTTCTGACTGGGGCAGATATAATGGCCTGAAGACCCTGTTTCTGTGCTGTAAACCTCTATGATTCTGTCCCCTTACATTTCTGCAACAGCACTTTTATTGACCTAACATAATTTCAACATAATTTGCCAATTCAAATTATTCAGTTATTGTTTCATGTCCACATAATTTACCGTTATTTTGTTTTGAAAAGCAGTCTTGAACCCATTCCTCTGTCATTCAAACTAAAATGTAATCATACTATGGTTACCACTACGTAAGTGCTCCTTCACTATCGGATTAGTAAATAATCCGATCTCATTACATAAAACCAGGTCTTCAGCCAGGAGTACCAAGTGATGATCCATTTTGACCCCCTCCAGAGATCCGAAGCCTCACAGATACAAGTCTTCAGCCAATTTGATTCACTTAGTGTGATGTCAAGGAGACTGGAGGCACTGGATACTGCAAATATGGTGGGCCCTGACAATGATTTGCAACGTAATGAAGAAGAACTTGCTGGGCCCCTAATTAAGCTGTTCCTGCACAGATGCAACAATGGCATTTTTTTTTAAATTAAGGATGTTGTGCTTGTATGTCCTGTACATAAATTAATGGAAAATCCAACTTGGCCAATTACCGTCCACTCTTGATCATCAGTAGAGCCATTGCAGGCACTTGCTTAGCAAAGGTTTGCTCACAGACAGATTCTGCCAGAGGTATTCAGCTCCTGACCTCATTACAACTTTGGTTCAATCATGGACAAAAGAGCTGAGTTCCAGAGGTGAGGTGACATCAAGGCCATTTTTGACTGAATGTGGCATCAAGAAGTCCGAGCAAAACTAGCCTATGAAACTCAGAAAACAAACTCCCCGCTGGTTGGAGTCATACCAGGCATATTGGAAGATGGTCATGGTATTTGGAGGTCAGTCATGTCAGCTCATGGATACCTCAGGGTTGTATCCAAGCCCCAACCATTTTCAGCCACTTCATGTAGAGATGATTGATGAATATTGCATAACATCCATTACTATTTACCACTAAAGTAGTCCATGTCCAAATGCAACAAGAATTGAACAATATTCAGGTTTGGGCTGACAAGTGGTAAGTAAACTTTGCACACATGAGTGTCAGGTAATGACCATCTCCAAAAAGAGAATATACAAACACTGTCCCTTGACAGTAGCTGGTATTGCCATCATTGAAACCCACCATCTATTTCCAGGGGTGTTACTATTGACCAGAAAATGAATGGACTGGCCACATAAACACAGTAACAACAAGAACAGGTCAGAGGCTAGGAATCTTACAGTGAACATTTCACCTCCTGAATTTCCCCAAAGCTATCCACCATCTACAAAACACAAATCTGGTATGTGATCGAATGTTCCCACTTGCCTGGATGGGTGCAGCTGCAACAAACCTCAAGAAGCTTGACACGATCCAGGTCAAAACAGCATGCTTAACTGGCACCATATCCACAAACATTCACTCCCATCACCACCAGTACACAGTAGCAGCAGGGTGCATTATCTACAGGATGCACTGTGGATGTTCTCCAAAGCTCTTCAGACAGCATCTTCTGAACCCAAGACTATTACAATCTAGCAAGACAAGGGTTGCAAAAGCCTGGGAACATCATCATTCACTGTTGCTGGGCCAAAATCCTGGAACTCTCTCAAACCCCAGACGGACAGCAGCCGTTCAAGAATGCCATCACCTTCTCAAGTGCAGTGACACCCACATCCCATGAATGAATATCTTTTTAAAAATGGCTCCATTGGTTATATGGTGGCATGGTGGGAAGCCAACTTGTTCATTCACTCAATTTGCATGAAACACAAAGAGTTGTCACTCCAGCCCAAAAGATTAACAAACTTACATTGATATATTTTCCACCGTTTTATCCACCTACTATGAAACTACTTTTAAAATTCAGGTCCAAATGGAAAGGAAGAGAGCTATGAAATCTTGAATTTCACAGAGACTGTGTGAACTGTCAGCACTTATGTGATCAGAATCCCTACATTGTAAATCCTATTTAAGACACAACACTAGACATGAAGTAATTGGGCAAACTTCGGCATTTTTTGAAGACTTACTGTAACGCTGAGAGAATGTCTAAGTGAGTAACCATTACCAAAGGTTGTGCTGAGCAAAATTCTCATCATAAAATAACTGCAACAGATACACAACCTCTGATAGTGTGAAAGTTCAATTCTGTTCTCAAGTCATTAAATGGTGTTTGTGTTCAAGTACTTGGCTTGACAACCAGGGGATAGGTTGGTCTGCTTCAACAACTGAAACATATTCAAAAATAAATTGAATATGACACAAATGGATCTAAATTTATGTCAGCGTTTCATTCTTTTTAAGTCATTATCTTTAAATATTCACATAATTATAATAATAAATTTTATGTAGCGCTTGCAGAAACCTTGAATCACAATAATGTTAAGCTGAACAATAGAAGATTTTCTGGGCATATTTTACAGGTAAATAAATAGAACATTTTATACCAAATGAAATTAATGCAAATTTCCAGCAAAACACATTGTAACTTCCTGGCAGTTCTTCTAACAGAATCTTAGACGATATAAAGCTTTAGTCCAATAACAGACAGAAATGACCCATTTTGATTCTTAAATATGAATGTTTTTAAGCTCATCTGATGGCTGGATATCTAAATCGAAGGTTCAAATTCCACTGAATATTAATAGTTTCAGAGCAATTATTTAAGACAATTCAAAAGTTTGATAAAGTAGAAAGAAACTATTTCCTATGTTCACACAATCTTAAAGTCTAAGGCCCATGTATTTGTATTTTGTCTTTTTCAATAACTACGGAGTGAAATGAGAAAGATCTGTTTTAAGAACCAATGTTTGAAAGAGTGGCTGCAGTTTTAAAAAGCAAGTTAGCTGAATCCTCTGGGAAAAATCAGCAACAACTGTTTGAACAATTAGTAATTAATGTTTGGGTTTCAGATGATTTGGAGTTGAAGGTACAGATGTTGCTTTTACTGATGAACAAAACGTTGATTGGTCTATAGACTAGTGACCAGTTATCAATGACACAGTCCTTTTTTTGCCTATCAACAACTGTGCGATTGGGTTCTCAGATAACTAAGCAGCATGGAACTGGGAACACGTTACAGAAAGAGTGAAATGCTCAGCTCTTCAGCTCAGGAGCAGTTTCTCTCTCTTCTCCGTAGTTAAAACTGACGGTAAACCTGAAGAAAATCAATTTATCTTGCCTGTCACAGTTGTTGTAAGCAGTGACTTTTAACTGAGCAATCAAAAAGTTCCTTTTTTCAATGAGTGAACCAGCCACTTTGTGTCTCTTCCCAATTAATGTAAGCATCTGGAGAAAGATGATTGAAGCAGCATGCTAGCAGCTAGTATGTATGGGAGAGATTATAAGTAGGCTAGAGCCTTCTTTACTACTATTATATTGTGATAGTTTAACTGTTTACATGTAGCTAGAGTCTAATTATTTGTTACAAAAATAAATTCTTGTTCAGTACAGAAACCTGATCTGTACATTTTATCACTGATGAAGGGCTTATGCCCGAAACGTCGATTATCCTGTTCGTCGGATGCTGCCTGATCTGCTGTCCTTTCCCAACACCACACTCTCGATGCAGTCCTCACTTTCTCCTGTACTTTTTATCAATCTGGGTCTGAAAGTCAGGTAAATTGGGGAACTTTGTGTACTTGTTAGAATCTTTAATTATTGTGATGGCTCCAAGAATAGTAGGGCTTGATTTCCAGTGTGCTGACCCAGTGAGGTTTATCAAACGTTGTATCAAGGCTATTTAAAGTTAGTAGCTGTTATATTAGGCAATGACTCTGAAAAGGTTAATGCTGACGATTGCATTAATCTTCACAAAGTCTGATGATGTTGTAAGGGCTTGCATGGGGAAAGCCAAAGCATCTTAGATACTCAAATGAGACAAACCTGTTCTTCTTGATCTCCCAATAAGCTTAGTAACAATGTCTACCTTACTAATGTCACTTGTAGCTTATTGATTGAATTCAATAAACATCATTGTATAAGACAAAAGCCTCGTCATGTGAGATTATCCAGTACTTTAGACCAAACGGGCTCTGTAAACCTAGTCAGAAAATAAGGATAGTGATAGTTAGTTATCAAGCACATATTAGCTGTCGTAGGCATTACATGTTCATAAATTGGGTTATGGTCCAATAGGTTAAGTTGGAAGCGCTAGCTTTCGGAGCACTGTTCCTTTATTGTATAGCTGTGGAGTAGGACCATAAGACACAGAATTTATAGTGAAAGATTACAGTGTCATGCAACTGAAATGATATGTTGAACAAACCTAGATTGCTGTTCAGTCTTTCATCTCTTAGAATAGGTTGAAGGTTTCTAAAAGATTAAAGACTGAACAGCAATTTAGGTTTATTCAATATATCATTTCAGTTGCATGATACTGTAATCTTTCACTATAAATTCTGTGTCTTATGGTCCTGATCCACAGTTACCTGATGAAGGAGCAGTGCTCCGAAAGCTAGTGCTTCCAAATAAACCTGTTGGACTATAACCTGGTGTTGTGTGATTTGTAACTTTGACCATGCCAGTCCTCCACATCATGTTCATAAATAGTAGACAATCCTGCAGATTGGAATTTGAGTTAGGTGTAGAGAACAAATTCCAGCAAATCAGGAAGAAAATTTCAGTTACAGCTTTAAGAGTGACGCAGGCTGTGAGCCTGCAACAGAAAATGGCGACATTCTACAAAGCATTAAGTACAGTCAAAGGTTAAAAAACACCTCAGACCTGGTAAGGAAAGGCCAGAAGCAAGTGTGAGCTAGAAACCATACTGAGCTGGCAGAACAAACACATAAGGCAGCAACAGATTTCATCGAGTACTCATGAACTGTAGGTGTAGTGCCAATTAGAGGTTCAGCCACAGACAATGAACAGACGTCAGGAACTCCGCAAATAAAGATCCTCTGGTGATCAAGGGAAAACTTATTTAAAAACAACAAAAGGCACAGCTCGAGCCAAAAAGACTAGAAATGGAAAAGAAATACTACAGCACAGTGCCAGTATTCTTAGCATTGCTACCACAAGGTTCAACCACAGTAAAGGAAAACCAGGGCCATAGGAGTAATTTAAACAGGTCTTAGCACTGGGGCATCTCAAAGGCAGAATTAAAATGATAATGAGCCAATTTTGAATTCTAAGCAGAGGTCTGACAGAAGAAGAAATGAAGGAGACTACTGAGGCCCAATAAGAGCAGGAAATCTGCAGTTATGGCAGGAGTAAATGACTGAGTCTGTAGAAACTAGGATTCATTGAGAGAAGCCATTAAAGCAAGTGGAAATCCTTGATTCAAACTGTAAGGCAATTGGGCATTAGTAGAAGTGCCATGGATAGTGCAAACTGTTTATGGAATGTAATTGAACAATAGTATTCAGCTTTAAGGCTAATGAAGCTGTGGAAAAGGATGGAAATTGTTTGGTAGTCTGTTTAAGGTTGGAAACCATCCATTTTGCTTGCAAAAAGACAAGTTACCTCCATTTTAGTTGTAGAAAGCCGTTAACCACTATTTTAGCCACAGAACACTGAAACCTTGCAAAAGTGCCTTCTGTAACCAGTACAGGAAGCAGCTTGCAATTTCAACAACTGTTTGCTGACATAAGCCTGAGACCTAAAATTTCAATATTAATATTATTTGACTGCTTCCACAAGTAATCAAAATTGAGGGCTTTCAAGTTCACAGTTTGATTGTCAGCTTCAAGAGATTATTACTGACCTGCTGCGCTTTTCCAGCAACACATTTCCAGCTCTGATCTCCAGCATCTGCAGACCTCACTTTCTCCTAGCTGTCTTGGATGTCAGGCTATGAATACATGTTTCTTTCATTAGGAACAATGTATTTGAAGTGATGCAACTGTGTTGATTAGACATTTATAAAAAATTAGTGTCTTGTTTTGTAATGAATTCTGTAATGGGCACCCAGACCTTTGTTTTATTTCACCCTAACATAGCACCCAAGGTCTTCCCATGGGAAATACTGGATGAGTTCTCATGCAGGGTTTAAGGGCAAAGCTGGTGGGTTGGGGGTGGGGAGGCATGATTTGCTATAAGTTGGCTCCAAGCTGGTACAAAGTCTAAGAGGTGCCTTGACTTTGACTAGGATCACAGGTTAACAAACATTGGTATTCAGTCAGCATTATTGTTATAAAGGGACATAATAAGGGGTGAGGGGATCATGGCTTGAATGATTTTGATTAAGTGGGCAATGGCTACAGGATTCATGGGCATGATAGAAGGACAGATAATGGCACAGAGGATGTGAGCAGCTGAGGTGGGTAGGGGCATGGGTTGGTATTGCTGGAGCATGGAGATTGAATGAAGTGTGAGTGGTCAAGATCAAATTACTTTTATTACAACATGGAGAAAGTATGAGACCATGGAACAGGCACTTCAATCAGTCAGCAGCTCATGGTCAGCTCTGAACTGTTTCTGGAGTCAGTGGGTCCAGCTTGAACTCCTACCTCTCAAGTGAAAATTCAAAAGTTTGGGGCTCTTTTCCTTGACGTGGCTATACTGAGTTGGGATGTTTCCTGACATTGCGCAACCACTTCAGGAGTGTCATTGCAATCCATAATGTCTGCCTTCAGGGCTCCTCCTAAAAGGGTGAGTGCACATTACAAGGAACTCCCTTGGACTGAAACCAGATCCCTATCTTTCTCAAACAGACTCCAGTCTCACCAAAAATAGCAGACAACTAAACCAACCGTCAAAAAAAAACCAAAGCCAATGTGTCTGAGAAGACACATGTCAACAATAAAAACACAATTCTTTATGGTCCAATGATGGTCTACAATGAACACCCAGATTGAGAGTTTGTGATAGATTATTGAGTAAAAGTAAGCGGCTTTGAGTCATACAAAGAATATTTTTTAAAAGCTTTTGCTCATAAATCCATACTTTCCATATTAGCTGATAATTCCTATTTGTTCCACTGTTCCATAAAATCTTTGGCACAAAACCCAATCATTTTCACAAGAGGGATGAGATGACAAGCAAGACAAAGTTCTGAAGGTGTCAGGGGTCATTAATTCAGTGCATTACAGTGTATTAGATGATTACCTGTGGCAAGAAATTCCCAGTTACAGCAATCTGTCATAGTGAATGTCAAAGATATATCCAAAAGTATATACTTGAAGAATTATATATCCAACCTATTTGACAATGGCAATATCAATGTAATAAAGCAGCAATTATAAAATAAAAATCCTTTCTCCTTAACTCATTAGGATATTCTTGAAACTTACATCACTATAGTACTCAGTGAAACTACAATACCATGGACAACATGGCAGCTTAGGCACCAGGATGTCCAAAGAACATCATTATATATTCTCCTGGACTACCTTTGGCTTGGTCTCAGTATTGGTCCAAAAGCATATAATATTTGATAGGACATGTTAGCTGTTGTTTTTAAGAGCTGTTCCTTCCACATTGTTATTCAGTACTTGGAATAAAAAGTAAATTTCATGAACAGGGCCTGAGAGTGCTGAAAACTTTCTTCATGTTTTGAAATAAGCGGTTTGTGGAAATGGTTTTCCTCTCCCACACTAGTCCCAGAAGGCCCTGGACTTACTTACAATTATGGAGAATGGTGACAGCAATCATCATCATGTACAGCAGCTCGCATAATGCCGTGAGCTGACATGACCAACTATTGTTGGTCAGAACAAATAGACTGGAGTCTTTTCCTCCTTAGAAAGATGTGAACCAGAAAATTCTGTTCTCTCCTATGCGTGGGTGCCATGCTCTGTGGCAATGTTTGACCTTTTGTTCCAAAGGATCCTGCTCTGGACATTCTTAAAAACTATCATAATATCATTAAGTCAGAAGGCAATGATGTTGAATGAGAGTCAAGTTAGGGAGACAAACACTGTTCCTTCCTTTGCCTGTTAGTAATCTCTTGGAAAATTGTGTAGTTTAATTATCATTGAAAAGCATCAATCAATCAGTCTCTAAATTTAATTTGCATGGGACTTAAGCCAACTACTACTCCAATAAGTATGCAAATAAGTTGATCCTTGAAACCCTTATATCAATATTTATCCTAATCAATAGCAAGCATAATTCTTTTTACCTCATTCCTGATGAAGAACTTATACCCAAAATGTCGATTCTCTTGCTTCTCAGATGCTGCCTGAGCTACTGTGCTTTTCCACTACCACACTCTCGACTCTAATCTCCAGCATCTTCAGTCCTCACTTTCTCATAATTCTCTTTCTACTGGTTTAACAATGTCACAAATCACCCAATATAAGTTCTTCCTCCAGGTCTCATATTTGTTCAGTCTGACATTTGTCCTGCAAGGGGCAGATGAGGGAAATTGCAGGCAAGGACCTAGTGGATAAGGTGGAGCACAAGTGGGATATCCTCTTCCACCACCTCCTTCCTTCGAGATCAGCAGAGGTGACCACCAAACCAGACCAGGCTACCTGCTCTGAGGTTGCTACCTGGGTCAGGATAGTCTCAGCTGCCCAGGGTAAGAAGAAGGTTAATGGCTTTCCCCACTCCACCAACAAAAGTGCTCCCATCTTATCTTCAATATCTCACTCTCTGTTATTGGGCCCAAGTTCCACAAGAGCCATGCTCTACTACTCTCTCCATTGCCTGTAACTCTTGTCACCCAGGCCAACCACAACACCACTAACCCTCTGTGCTGCCTACTCACTCGATCAGGAAATCTCCCATCTGCACCAACAGTAACAGCTGCGCCACCCACGTTCATCTCCTTTAAGAATTGCCCCTCTCTCATTGCAGGTGAAAAACAGACCACAATATGGAAGAAAAATGGTGGACTACCTGAATTCAGCTCCACGCCCCTAATGAGGAGAGGATCCTGACTCTGACTGCCCCGAAGGCTGACTGACCATATCCAAACCCCTGGACTGATATCTGAGGCTGCTCTTAGCTTACTGTTCCAGGACCCACATAGCAGAGGCTATTTCCCTTGACTTGATTGCAGATTGTTGTGTACCACGACAAGCTTCCTGGCTTTGTGTCTGTGTGACTAGCACCGCAATGCAGCAATATTGTGAGCGTGGTATCTTGAACTCAGGCAAGGTGCAAAAAAAGCAGGGACGCTGCGGGCACAGGTAGACTCAAAGTGAGTGAGCACTAAGAGAATAAGTGAACACACTGGGAATGTGGCCTGGACCAGTGCATGAGCTGGGGCATGTTCCTGATGCACAGGGTCCTTGCTGCAGCATTACAGTGATAGTTGCCAGCACAGGCCGAGATGCAGCATTGAAACACAGGGACATTCAGTTTGTGGGTCAGATATGTGCCACTAAGGCTTGCAGGCACTGTCACATCACAGATGCAATGGCTCGTAGGTATATAGTGGCTGAGACTAGTGTCCATGAAGAATGCCTGGAAATGGTTGTGATGTCAAGATTGGCTTTGCTGGATATTTTGCATGATTCCTCCGCATTTCTCACTGGAGCCCATGCCGTCCAGACTCCTATAAGGTTCCACCCAGAGTGTTGATTCAGGTAATTCACAATTGGACAGCCTTGTAATAACCTCCAATAGGCACCTCAAACAACCAGAGAAATACCACCAGTGGTGCCTTGAGAAGATCCTACAAATCCAATATCATGAAAGTCAGTCAAACATGCTTCTAGAAGCTTGTAATCGAGAAATAATGAGAGTGCTTCAGCAATCTTTTTACCTGAATATTATCTTGCTTCTTGGATTATTCATCTGTAGTGTTCAAAACTGTTTTATGTTTTGACACACATTTTAAAAATAAGCTGTTTAAAACTTCTTTGTAATTGCATATGTAAATGACACCAAAATTAACAGTATTGGTGCAGCGGAGCAGAATTATTTGTAGTGTGTGAAAGTTCTATTCATCCTCATTCCAGCTTCCAGTCCCAAGCCAATTTATCGCGAATCAAGATACTAATTCTCCAAAACTGGCAAGACTGGATCAGATGTATTGTTCATATACTTAATCCAAAATTCTCGAAACATTTTTTTTTCCCCTCAGAATTTGGTCACAACAAGAAGACAGTGCAATTGCTTTAGACATCCCTGAAGAAGTCAATAACTATTTGTCAACTTTTTGGAAACCCTTATTTGAAACTGAAGAAAGGCCATTTGGGAAAGCATTGAACACAAAGAGAAGCTTTGTAGGCAATCCGTAGAACCCCCACGTGTGGCAGAATTTGCAGATCAGGCATTGAATTTATCGGCCATTTCAGAATCCATCGATCTGAAGTGGAAGCAAGTCTACCATTATGCTGGAGCACCACCTAAGAAGAAAGAGAGTAGTCTTGTACTGTTACAAAGAAAATGAAATGCATTAATTTTAAGTCATGGCATCATTTCAGGGTGAGATACCATGTTGGCTATTGAAATAGCAGCATAAATGTCAATGCCAGCCACGTGCTTCCTCTAAGTGAGAGAGACAATTCACTTCAGGGAACTGACTATGAGCTGGTTGGCCACAGCCAGTGTATTGTGTACAAGTAAGTAAAGGGTGACTTGGTGATGGGATGCCAGCCTCTGTGCAGTTATTTCGGTGGCAATGGAAGAAATCAGTACGTGCCTGAAGAACATTCACTCTTTGAGTTGGGGTAAGCATTTCTAGCATCTTGCCTTTATTTGGGAGGCTTGACACGTTCGAGCCTGCTGTCGAAGACTGGTCCAGTATGTGGAAAAAGTGCGGTATATTTTTCCAGGCAATTTACATTGGGGCAGATGAAAAGCAGCAAGTAATCCTCCTGACCACCTGTGGACCTGCAGCATTTTCGGTTATTAGGGGCTTAACAAACCCAGAGACACCAGACAGTAAAACCTTCCAAGAGTTGACAGATTTGGTTAAGGATTATTATGACTCCAAACCTCCTCTAATTCTGGGATGCTATTGGTTTTATTCGGCTGTTCAAGAACCAGGGAAATCCGAATCAAGATTTTTAACAAGGTTAGGATGACTGGGAGGATAGCTCCAGCAGAGTTTCTGCTGGGGAGAAGACTCCGCATCAGGTTAAACCTGATATTCCTGGACCTTGATCAGGGGGTGGGTGGGAAGGTGAAATGGTGACAGGAATGTCAATGTCAGCTGCATGCTTCCTCTAAGCGAGAGAGACAGTTTACTTCAGGAACTGATTCCAAGTTGGCTGGCTACAGTGTGAATAAAGGGCAACTTGCTAATGGGATACTGGCCTCTGTGTAGTTATTTTAGGTGTAATTGTCATTGCAGGTATAAATTACACCTTAATTTTGATAATGAAACTCAAACTCATTTCGCACAAAATCAGCCAGGGTCTAATGTTTTTAAAAGAACAAATTTTAAAGCTGTGCTTTAAAATATCCTGTGATAAATCAGAACTTGGAGCCAACAATGATTGACCATAAAAATAAACATTTTTAATTGTAGTGCCAACCCACGACCTCTGAGTAATACAGTGTTAAAATACTGAAAATTCCTTTTAAATATACTTACGGGAAACCAAGTGCTAGTTATAGTGATGTACATCAGTCAATTTTCTTATTGAATGAAAAGTAAAATTATTTTAAAAACATCGAAAGTGTGCCCAGTAGTCTCCTGGTTACCAAAATAAACAATTAAGTTTTGAGTGCCTCCCTGAAGGTTTTCAAATGAACAAAGTACATTGAAGCTCCCAGTATGATTAATCTCATAGGTGGCATAGCCACTTAATGGATGGGGCTGACTTTCAGTGTATTGATTCACAAGCAAGTGCAAAAGATTGCGGAAACCTGATTTGTGCTAGATCTAGTTTGTGCTTGCAAATTTTTGTTTGTGCTTGTGAATCTTTGATGATTTCAGATTAATTGTACAGAAGAAAGTAACATAACTACATGAAACATGATCCTGGCATATTTATTTCCCTCAGAAAACTTATAGATGGAGGTTGCATTTGTCACCTGACTTCACAAATATATTTGTCAAAAATAGCTAAATTTCATGAAATCTTTGATGACGAAGCTTGTTTTGGTAACTCCATGATACCCAGTCAAAGCTGTTCTTGGAACAAATAACAAACACACTATTCCAAAAACAAGTCCAAACACCCAATGAAAAGAAACACGATTTGTCCCCCATAAAATAAATTCCCCTCCAGGACAACCTATGATATCCAACAACAAGCAGCTGTTTAAAATAAACATTATTGTTGAAGTTGCTATTCTACCACAAACACATTGTTACATTTTTTAACACGTTATTAATTTTACTTCAGCAGATAGCCAAAGGATCTGTTTACTCCACAAAGCAAAGAATCTCCTCTCTATAAATTGAGTTAAAAATATTCCGTCATTCTGCGTATTAAGATCTCCCTCAGATTTTTTTTCCATTCACTATTATTTAGACTTTAACCCAAGTTCTTCCTTTCCCATGTGAGACAACAAGCAACAAGACTCCAACATTTGCCACAAACCAATTTCAATCTCTTTCATTCCAGACCAAGTCATGCCTTGCTCCTCAAAATTCCCCTTAGGATTCCTTATCTTCTATTTCTATCTGATGGTGACCATTCTGCTGCCACTCTAATAGTGCATGGGTCCAGAAGGCAAAATGCATGCCTGCCTGCTTCAGTCATCTCTCTAACATGATGCTCCGTAGGTACTTCTGATCAATCCTCCATATTATACCTTTATTTTTGATAATGTCATTCCAGGATCAATACTGATGAAAGACATCCAATTTATGAGACACCTTTGATGTTCTCATCAATGTCGTGCTGACATAGATTGCAGTTTGTGCTGCTATGGTCATGTGGAGCCACAGCTTCATGACGGTGCCAATGGTGTTGGATGCCAACTTTGTGTGGAATCGCTAGACAATCAGTGCTACAAGTTTTGTGCAGATGTTGATGTCTACATCACCTGCCAATTCTTGTGCAGATAGTGATGTCTATATCACTCTGCCTGGTTTATTATTGCTGTTTGAAGAAACTGTAAAACATTAGGCAAGCAATTTTATTGTGGTCAGGAAAAATGTCAGATCTTTCAGTAAAAATAAAACACATCTTTCCCCACCATGTCTTACCAAATACTTAATATGTTGGCATTCTAGTTATCCAGATAATTTATATTCATTGTGCTCAAGGCTGTGATTGATAAAATTTTGGATGCAAAACAAATCAAAGTTCAAAGAAATAAGACAGAAATGTGGAGTTATGGTCAAAGGTTAACCAGAATTTTATTAAATAGCGGAGCATGTATAAAGTGTCATGTGGCCTTGTCCTGTTCATATCATGTTCGCATGGCCGATAACAACGTAAAAGAATATTTATCTGATGTAACTGATACATGCCATCAGTCTAGTCTGGAGCATCCAATTCCTTACATAACTGAGCATTTTGTGTTGCCATCTCCTAACTATTAATGTCACTTCTGATTGAATCAGTACCTTGCTCTTGTTCAACGGTTCTCCAGCTGGAAGTACAAAGAAAGAACATTGCTCGAATAAAAACCATTCTCCTTTCAATTACTTCATTTGCATTAGGTAGGCTGAGAGATTGGAACCAGTTTCACGCTTCCCAGTTTTTGTGAGCACTTACTGCCATTCTTTTCCATAAGGTCATCGGAACTGGTTCTGACATGCTTTATACTTATTACACTGAAAATTAATCCCATTGGTTCTGCTATCCCCACAATGTTCCATTATATAATTCTTTCAATTGAAGAAATACAAAGGTAGTGAGCTCAAGTAGAAAATCTGTTCTATTCTCAAACCATTATTATTGAAGTATTTGTTGATTTTTATGTTAAAGCGCATTTGACGTTTTGTACATGCATTCCTTGTGTTCATCTTTTATACATATGTTAAGATGCACTCAATATATTGAAAAAAATGTGCTCTGATGTGTACACGCATGAGATACCAGAGAATAAAAAACAACTCAAAGCAGCTGCATTTTGACCTATGATTCATCTTCAAACTATTCATATGGCCCTCTCCCCAGTATCTTTCTTTGTAAAATATTACACTAAAACTATACCTATGCTCTAATGCCTGACTATAAAGCAGCAGAAAAATACATACCCTGAAAAGTCTTCCAATTGCAGTCAAGAAAGAGGTGATGATTTCTTTGCTGTATCATTTCAGGGTGAAAACAAATTTCAGAGAGGTACTGGAAATCCTCAATCAATTCCAGATGACCTTGTATCTTTCAACTGCAAACGCCATGGATAGCTCTGTCAACATCAGTCAGCTGACACCTTTCTCTTTAGGGTGACTTTGGATTCATTTAGACGTGGTAAGAAAAAAAGGACTAGATCTGCAGAGCACTGCGCATTGATGCAGTATGTAACATTAACTCATTCAGTGCTTGATTATGCCCCAATGCAACTCTGATATTCTCTGTGATCACAGGAAAACACCTTCAATATTTACAAATGTACAACTGAACTTGCAGAAAAAAGGAAATGCTGATTTCTTCACCAGAAGAAGTGATGATTTCTTCATAGACAGCTTCTTTGAAAATATAAGCGATGAGGATAAAGTGCCAACAGATAAAGAAAACAAAGAACAACATCAGCAAATGACAAATAGCATTTAAAAGAACTCTAATATACATGTTTCTCATAAAATTATCATTGTGATGACCTTACAATGTATTAACAAAATTCACACAAAGTGAAGACAGGATAGACGACAAACAGAAAAAACATTTCCAGCTTTCATGAGTTAAGCTACTTAACCAGCACAAAACTAATTCAAATTTGCCTGACAGTTAAAGACTACAATTGGTAAAAGAAGAGATGACACTGAAAAAAAAATTGGAAAATTTGACAATCCGAACAGTGAAAGATGGGGAAGGAGAAAGTAAAGAACACTTGAGGCTCAAAGGATTATGAAGCTTTCAATATTTGTGGAAGGAGTGTTTCCTGCTTTGGTCTGCTTGAACAACTTTCCGGAAAATTTGCTGCCAAATTGAATGTGAAAGAAACTCATTTCCAAACCAGCGTACTGGGATATGTTAAGTGAGTACAATGAGCAGCATAAATTACCAGGTCAACCATACTTGGATCTGCAATGATCTTCATGTAACAATCTAACATATCATGAAAGTTGTCTAAGTTCAACAGCAAACCATTGATGCTCAGAACAGTCGAACTTCTGGACCCAGATCTTCCAGTCACCCAATAGTCCTGAACCAGGCGTACATGATGGATGTTCTCTGGGATCCCTCGGAAGTCCTATTGCACTCTCTATGTTGTAATTGCTCAGGAAGTTTACATATCTGATGGGCAATTATCCAGCATCCAGCACACAGCATTCCCAAATATCTCAAGCTCTGAGTTAAGTCAGAAGCTTTGGAGTGTTCTGATGTATTTACTTTAATAGTTATCCAGGATCAGTTAGAGGAATTAAAACTACTCTAACTTCTTGGTAATTATAAGATGGAACCCCCAGTCACTCATATTCACACCCTGATCACTCAAAGTGATGCCTTACACCTACCAAAATGCACAACTGCTTCCGACCAACTGACTCATCCCAAAAGACCAACAGAATTTCCCCATTCCATGCCCATCCTGAACAACCAGCTCTTTCCAGCCACAATCTGACTCACCCAACATCTGATCACTTCACTCTCACACCCACCTGCTATCTGTACTTCCTCATCCATCCGATGCTCTCCTTCCTCACTTAATCATCTGCCACCTACTCCAACACTCACCTAGTTACCAACCTCTTACCTGCATGGCACCCAAACCCCTTCCCTGGTCACCCCACACCTCACCCACCCACCTGCTACCCTACCTCCTCATAGACTTATTCTGCTTGTCAAAAAGGCTTTGGACATTTAAACCCCAGATTAGAGCAGTTTCTGCTGTAAAAAGAGACTTTTTTTCTCTCCAGCACTGACCATGTATTGTGCTGTAAAGCTCATTAAACAGATATGCTCTGTTTCTTTCTGAAGAGGCCTGAGTAGACAGAAATGCAGAGTTCTGGAGCAGGGTAAGTAAAGAAGTGCAGAAAGGCAATCCAACCGTGATTGCCAGTGCTTGGAAGACTCAGTACTTAGAACACTCCGGACTAAATAGGATAAGTTACCAGAAGAAGCTCAGCCAAAAAAAAAATGCCTGCTTGAGATGGAAGTCAGAAGAAACAAATTCATCCAAAGAGATAATGGAATCAAGGGTAATGGGGATAAGGCAGGAACAGGATACTGATTGTGGAAGTTCAGCCATGATCATAATGAATGATGGTACTGGCTTGAAGGGCCAAATGGCCTACTCCTGCACCTATTGTCTATTGTCTAAAGAAATTGAAACAGGAGCTAGGATAACAGAACATAAGATAGAGAAACAGGCTATTTGGTTAAACCAGTTTATGCTGGTGATAATAATCACTCAAGCCTTCTCCCGCCTCTTCCTTGTAATCATTTATTCCTGTCTCTCTCATATTCATGTACATTATTCACTTCAATCACCCCTTGTGAGACCAAGCTCCACAGTCTCACCACTCTTTGGATGAAGACGTTTCTTCTGAATATCCTTTTGGCTTTCTTCATCACTATCTAATATTGATGGCTTCTGGTTATACTCTTCAGTACAAAAGGAAACATTCTGCCTGTCCATTTTCTATCAAAACTTTTCAGAATTACATCACCCCCTCACAAACATTTTTTCTCAGAGAAAAGAGACTTTAGTCCTTTTTTTGTACTTTTTTTAAAGTAAATCCACATATTTCAATGTGCCATCTTTGTAAATGTTCTCTGCACCCTCTCAAATTCCTCTCTAACCTTCTATAATTTTATATAAAATGGAACTGCACTCAAAGTTCCAGTGCAGTTCAATCAAGGGTCAGTGTAGGTCTAGCATAGCTGCCCTACTTTTAAACTTTACCACTGTAGAATTAAAAGAGGAGAAAGTGAGGACTGCAGATGCTGGAGATCAGAGCTGAAAATGTGTTGCTGGAAAAGCGCAGCAGGTCAGGCAGCATCCAAGGAAAGGGCTCATGCCCGAAACGTCGATTCTCCTGCTCCTTGGATGCTGCCTGACCTGCTGCGCATTTCCAGCAACACATTTTCAGCACTGTAGAATTAAAACCTTGCAATTGACTTGCTTTATTTGAAATGGCATTTCTAAACTGTGCTGCAAATATTGGGGCTTGCTGCATTTGTCCAGATCTTCTTATTCCATTACCATCCCTAAACCTGTACCTTTCAAGGAGTAAGAGGTCTCCAAGTTCTTCCGACCAAAATATATCATATTTATTTGTGTTAAACTTCATTTTTCACTTAACTATTCATTCTGCATTTTTATTCATGTCATTCTGTAACCGCTGCTGTAATTTCTTCACAATTAGACTGTTCCTCACAAATTGATGGAACTCACAAGTCTTGAAATTGCACTTTGATTCCAATTGCAGGGAAACATAGAAATTAGAGGCAGGAGTAGGCATTCAGCCCTTCGAGCTTGCACCAACATTCAATACAATCATAGCTGATGGTGCAATCTCAGTATCCCATTCTGACCGTCTCCTCATATCCCTTGATCCCTTGAGCCACAAGCCATACCCTGTGCTCTCTTGAATATATCTAATGAACTGGCCCCAACAGCTTCCTTTGGGAGTGAATTTCACAGGTTCACAACTCTCTGAGTGAAAAAATTCTTCCTCATCCCAGTCCTGAATGGCTTACCCCTTATTCTTAGACGGTATTGTAAACTGTGAGCAGCAATGGTGCTTAGGATCCTTGATAAAGGATCCGTATCCACAGAATTGGTTTCCGTAGTTTCAGCTATCTGTGATTTGCCACGGTCTGAAAATATTAAATGGAACATTCCAGAACCAGGAACCAGGGGCCTGCTGGGAAGGTAAATTTCCTATTTAAGTCAATAGGTTGGCTACTATCTGCAATTTCAGGCATCAGTGGTAGGTCTTAGAATGTACCCACCGCAGACAGGGGAGTGACTACTGTATTCCTAATTTCAACCTGAGAAACCGCCTGAACCAGCCCAAGATTAAGGTACAAGGATTTCTTGCAGGTGGACCTCAGGCAATATGGCATGTCCACTATTTGTCTGGCAAAATGAAGACCTGCCTAGGGAACTCAAGTAATGGTATCCATCAAACAGCAAAGAGTACAGGCAACTGTGGACAAAAGGCAAGCTAGGCAGGCTGCAGTCTTGACATAATCAGATAATTCACCCTTGTCTCATAATGGAAAGCCATGCAAGTCCACAATCAGAATGCACAGCCATGTCAAAATGCATAATTGATAACTTTATGCACACAGGAAACCACCATCTTCAATAATAAAGGGTAACCATAGACAGCATCAATCTTTAATCCCTATTCCTATGGATTCTATTTTTGACTTTATGACAGCTGAGTACTCGTTTTGCCATCATTCTGAACAAGAATAGTTACTGCAGTTCCCTGTTTACTTCCATATCACTTCTAAGTATATTACCAGCAACATTTCATTCCTGGATCTATTTTCTCCACAGCCATGTCTCAGTAATTTCAGCCACATATGGCCCCTCCCAATACCAGATTGCCTCCAGCATTCCTGTTTTATTAAAAATATTGAGTTGAACATCTCTCTGTGTGTGGAGATGACCTTTGGTGTAGAAATGCACAGACTTTGCCTTTTCGGAGGATTCTCCTCGGCATTGCCAACCTTCTATAACTGTTCTTTGTGGTACAGGAATTCCTCATATGCAAATGAAACACCTGTCCCCACTGAAGTCAGATTCCTCATGATAACATGAAGAATATTCAGAATAATGGGATTTCTTCCCACATTAATTTTATCTGGAGGCATGGGATTATACAAGTTCATTTAAAAGGTTCAGAAGCTCATGAAGAAATGCGAAGCTTGCAGAAGAACTTTCTGATCAGTAAATCTAAAGTTTTCTCACACTCTCACTTGCCAATACTGGAGTGATTCATCACAGATAGATTGACTATTATATTGAGGAGCATTGCATAATTGCACAATGCGAGACACAACCTTTTCTTCAAAAGTTGAAAGAAAATCTACTTACTTGTTTCAGTCCATTGATTGACTGGCTTTCTGATTTGAAATTGAAATGGGCGCTCTCTGTTTTTTTCATCACACAGAGTACTCTAATGTATAGCAGCAGCTATTAGGAATGCTCGAATGAGTTTCAAGAGCTAACTGACTAGTAGATGATGAAAATGAATGATTGCTTTCAGAGTCTGTAATAATAAATTGAACCTTTAACATGGTTTTCTTCCATGTTCATACAAACTTATAGCATTGCAAAAGCCCATGGGGTTGGAGGTGGTATGTTAGCATGGATAACTAATAGACGACAAAGAATTGGGATAAAGGGAGCATTTTCAGAATGTCAATCTGTAACCAATAGCGTGCCACAAGTGATGGGGTCACAATTATTTACAATATATATCTATCATTTGGACGATGGAAGTGAATGCCTTATAGTCAGGTTTGTAGAGGACACAAAAGTAGTAGGGAAGGCAAGTAGTAAAGGTCACATCAGAAGTCTACAGAGGAATATAGACAAGTTACGTCAGTGGTTAAAAACTTGGCAGATAAAATATATTGTGGGAAAATGTGAGTTTATGTACCTTAGCAGGAAGAACAAGAGAGGTGATTATTTAAATGGGGAAAGATTGCAAAAGATTGCACCAGCTGGATTTGGGTGTTCTAGTGCATGAATCTCAAAAAGCTAGCACCAAAGTTCAACAGGTAAGAAGGAAGAGAGAAATAGAATTGGTGTTTATTTCAAAGAGAATGGAGTATATAAATGAGGAGGTCCTGCTCAAATGATATAAGGGCCTTCCTGAAGAAGGGCCTGTGCCCGAAACGTCGAATCTCCTGTTCCCTGGATGCTGCCTGACCTGCTGTGCTGTTCCAGCAATAAAGTTTCAACTTTGATCTCCAGCATCTGCAGACCTCACTTTCTCCTCAAATGATATAAGGGACTTGTCAGACCACACCTGGGATACTGTGATCAGAGAAGGTTTGACAGATTGGTCCCACATGCGGAGGGTTTTTTTATGAGGAGATGTGGCTTATATTTATTAGGGCTCAGAAGAATGAGAGGAGACTTCATTAATAAGTTCAAGGTTCTTACATTGCTTGATAGGGTAGATGTAGGGAGATGCTTTTCCCTGGTGGGAAAATCTAGGACCAGAGGACACAATCTCAGAGGAGGGGGGGCCACCTATTTGAGACAGATTATGAGAAAAATATATTTTCCTCTCAGAGTGGCAAATGTGTGAATGTCTTCACCACAGATGGCTATCGAGGTTGGGTCATTCAAGGCGGAGGTGGACAAATTTCCTAATTATTAAAGGAATCAATGGTTATAAGGCAGGTAAATGGAGATGAGGATTATCAAACCAGCCAAGATCTCATTAAATAATGAAGAAAACTGGATGAGTTATGGCCAACTTCTGCTCCTACGTCTTATGATCTAATGATCCAACCATTCTTTCCCACTATAGTCCTTGAACCACAGGTTAATTCTCCTCATTTGTCTGCACCTATGCTAATTTCAATGTGACTCAACTCATAATACACTTTCAACAGGATTCCCTCCCTATTTATAACAACATTTTTCATTCTGAAATGGACCATGACAACTGGCTTTACTTCCTCCCTATCCAGTTTCCTGTCTTGTTGCTGTGAGATTTCCCTTACCCTGGTATCAGGTAGGTTATACTTCCTTTGGAATCTGCACTCTTGGTCCAGAGAATGCTATCTATTCCTGCTAACTTTAGAGTCCCCTTTTACAATCAGGTTTCCATTCTCCTATTCTGTGACAATGGTCGTTGAGCAGTCTGCTGAGTCATGGTGTCTTGGTATACATTTTCGCTGTCTGCCCTGTGGTCTATCTGTTCATCCACACAAGTAGCTGTGGCTATGAGATCTCCTTCTCAACCTCTTCTCAATCCCTACCACCCAGCTTCCTATGAGTCACACACTCCCTTTCCTGAACATGTGTTTTGCTTTGGGGTATACAAATATCTTAGGCAAGCCAATTCCGAAATGCCTCTTCTTGCTTTATGCGTCAGACTCTGTCCAACCTGAACTCCAGTTCAATGGCTCTGAGCTATAGAGATTCAGGATGGACACATCTCCTGCAGACATGATTTCTTGGGATGTTCTCGTTGGGCACAAACTCCCACATTCTGCAGTCTGGACACAGGACTTGCTCTGCTGTATATGTCTTCGACCACTTTATGTTATTTATTAATTATAATTAAAGTCTTTAATATATGATTATTTGTAGTATATCAGTTAGTTCAACTAGTTCAGTTATAAATTTTACACGGTACTAATAGTTTCCTGGTCACAGTTTAAACCTTTATAACTCCCCAATCACTGACCTCCTTACCCAATTAAAGCTTCTGACACTTAACTCTTTGATCTGACTGTCTCTTGCTCCTCATCTCAGACCACTCCACACTCTATAAAAGAACTGCATCTATTCCCTTTTACTTATTCCATTAGTTCACATGGAAGTGAGCATTCTGACACCATAATGTTCCATCAAGCTGAACTCGGTACATAAGCAAGACCTCCTGTATGTAAACTGAGTGAACTTACAAAAACCTGAGCCAGACCCTGCCTATTAGGTAACCAGGCAGAAGTGGGTACTGCAGACGCTGGAGATTAGAGTGATGCTGAAAAAGCACAGCAGGTCAGGCAGCATCCGAGGAGCAGGAAAATTGACATTTTAGGCAAAAGTCCTTCATCAGGACAAGATAACCAGTTCTAACTAGCCACCTCACTGACTGTGCAGCTGTCTCCAGCAGGTGGTGTGTTCACAATTGACCTTGACTTAAACAAATCTCAAGTTAAAACAAACTATAAACAAATGTTAAAACCAAATTAAATGCTAAAAGCAAAGTTAACTAGATTTTCAAAATAAAAGGTAAACATTTATAAATATATCACTTGTCAAAATCATCATGTTAACTTAATACTCTTGCTGATCATTGTCTTAAGTGTTATTAATATAAGCCTTTTAACTAACCCTTAACCAGTTGCTCACAGCAAAGACAGAAGGTTTGTGCATACAGTGTCCCAATATAAAGTTGCCCATAATAAGATCATACACCTGTATTTTTGCGAAATTAGCAGAAGTCACTGCGCTCATGAAAATTAAAATGCATCAATGAGGTGGATGGGGGTGGGAATGGTGACATCTCCTGGAAGAATTGAAAGGAAAAGGATTCCTCCAATAACAGCAGTGACTTTATAAAGTTCTCCAAACAAAATAGTATTAAGCAGTGCCTCCAGAGAAAGCAGGGCAAGGTAATAATAATTTCACACTTTTGCTCATATAGCCAGTAGTTGACATAGGTTCAGTCATACTTTGTTGTGGTTCTGTTCGCCAAGCTGGAAGTTTTTGTTGCAAACGTTTCGTCCCCTGGCTAGGCGACATCATCAGTGCTTGGGAGCCTCCTGCGAAGCGCTTCTTTGATGTTTCCTCTGGTGTTTATAGTGGTCTGTCCCTGCCGCTTCCAGTTGTCAGTTTCAGCTGTCCGCTGTAGTGGTTGGTATATTGGGTCCAGGTCGACGTGTTTGTTGATGGAGTTTGTGGATGAATGCCATGCCTCTAGGAATTCCCTGGCTGTTCTCTGTCTGGCTTGCCCTATGATAGTAGTGTTGTCCCAGTCGAATTCATGTTGCTAG
>NC_057739.1:16736376-16767604 GCF_004010195.1 Chiloscyllium plagiosum | reverse complement strand
GTGGCTAGTTGTTGTTCATGTATGCGGATTGTTAGCTGTCTTCCTGTTTGTCCTGTATAGTGTTTTGTGCAGTCCTTGCATGGGATTTTGTACACTACATTACAAACACATCGACCTGGACCCAATATACCAACCACTACAGCGGACAGCTGAAACTGACAACCGGAAGCGGCAGGGACAGACCACTATAAACACCAGAGGAAACATCAAAGAAGCGCTTCGCAGGAGGCTCCCAAGCACTGATGATGTCGCCTAACCAGGGGACGAAACGTTTGCAACAAAAACTTCCAGCTCGGCGAACAGAACCACAACAACGAGCACCCGAGCTACAAATCTTCGCACAAACTTTGATCAGTCATACTTTACTCGCTAATTTTAAAAATACTTAAAAATAAATGTAAAGAGTAAGCCATTGGTGCAAACACTGAGTGAAATACAAAGAACAAATTATCTATGTTGTCATGTTCAATAGACCCTCAGATCAAATTGGAATATTTTCTGTGGCAGGGAAAAGGAATTGGATAATCATAGGGATTTCACCAGTGCTAAATCTAAGCCATTCAGTTTTAATCCAGTTCAATTTAAAATTCTGTAAGGATTCTATATGAATTGAGTTCACACATAGGAAGGCAGTTCCTTATGAACATAGCATACTGCATAAAATTGACCAAATTTAAACACCAAGTAGTAATTGTACTTAAGAGAGCCGAGGGTGAAGAAAGAAAAACTGTTCCAGTCAACAGTGTTTTTTTCAGACTGATTATCAAAGCAAATTCTTAAAGCAGAGTTGAGGAGATCTACACACTGCAGTTAACCTAGGCAATAGCTGGGCAAGAAATGCTTGAATCTGGTAGTGGATCCTGAAATAGAATTTGTTCCATTTCCCAGTTCATCATCTTGATGTTTACTACTGGAGTATCCTCAGACAATGAGAGAAGAGAAACAAATCTTTTCAATTGGAAATCCTAGAATACAGCTCATCCAGCTGAAATTGTAACCACTTTGAAAGGGAAACAATTACTGGAGGGAGTAGAGTCTAGTGCCCTTACCTGAGTTGACAGATTTAAAACCAAAGAGACTTATACACCCACTACACAGATCATTAAAATGGCATGGATAAGTACAGAAAATAACTAAGAAGGTTAACGCAATGCTCATCTTTATATTAAGAGGGTTGGACTACAAAAAGATGGAAGTTATACCACAGCTATTCACACACTATCACACTATACCTGCAGTTTAGTGCTCAGTTCTGGGTATCACACCTGAAGTCAGATATTGACCTTGGAGGATGTACAGCTTAGTATTAATAGCTGTATTTTGACTCCAGTGGGAAATTTCAAGGAGACATTAAATGAGGATTGCATTTCTCAGGTTTAGAAGATTAAGGGATCATTTGATTGAAATGTCCTAGATATTAAGAGATATTCATATATAGAAAAAAATATTTCCAAAGATTAGAAAGTCCAACACTGGTGATATGGCCAAAAGTTAGAGTCAAGCATTTCAGGAGTAAATATAATAAAGATGTCCATACACAAAATTTTGGAGCTTTTTACCAAATGACAGTTGATATTATGTCAGGTGTAAATACGAAAATTAAAACTGATCAATGTTTGGTGACCAAAGGAACTATGGGACATGGACCAAAGGTGGTTATATAGAGCTTAGTCACAAACTAAGTCTGAGCGGTCTAAAATGGACTACTTTTGTTCCTGTGTTGCTGCAGCACACTGAAGTGAGAATAACAGATAAATCATCATGCTTCATCAGTATATTGATTTTTCCTTCTCGAACTGAGTTTCAAACCCAAGTCTACCTGGTTATTGTCATTGTATTTTTATTAAAGAAACTGGAGATCAGATTTTTTTTAAATGCATTAATATTGCACAAGGCTTTAAGCATTACACAGCCTGATATTGGATTTACAGCATAAAAAAAAGATAGTTTAGTTCAACCAGTCTAACTAGTCTAACTGGTCAGTGTTTTGCTCCACATGAGATTCCTCCCTTTCTATTTTAACAAACTCAACCAGCATGCCTTTCTTTTACTTTGTCCATTGAGTACTTACCTTCAGGTCCAGGAAGGTAAGTCTTTAAAATCTGGACATTTTCCTTTTCTAAGTTTGTGAGAAGATTTGTAGCTCGGGTGCTCATTGTTGTGGTTCTGTTCGCTGAGCTGGGAATTTGTGTTGCAGACGTTTCGTCCCCTGTCTAGGGGCAACACTAGTGTCCAGACAACACTACTATTATTGGACAAGCCAAACAGAGAACAGCCAGGGAATTCCTAGAGGCATGGCACTCATCCACAGATTCTATCAACAAACACATCGACCTGGACCCAATATACTGGCCACTGCAGCGGACAGCTGGAACTGACAACCGGAAGCGGCAGAGACAAACCACTATAAATGCAGGAGGAAACAACACAGAAACGCTTCACAGGAGGCTCCCAAGCACTGAGGATGTCCCCTATACAGGGGACGAAACATCTGCCACACAAATTCCCAGCTCGGCGAACAGGACCACAACATTTTCCTTTTCTTTTAGATAAGGACTTTAAAATCTGGACATTTTTCTTGTTCATTTTGATTTGTTTCTTTTATTTCTTCTCATTTTGTAAATTTTAGTTTTGTATTTTGTATTTTTAAGATGGCACCATAGAATGGCACCTTTCACTGTACTCCTGTATTTCTGCATTTGAGTATGTGACAATAAAATCAAAATCTAAAATCTTCCCATTGAATGCATCCGTGCAATCCGTCTTCAGTAATTAGTATGGTAGCATATTTCACATTCTGAAGTTATTGGATAAAGTGATCAAACAAAGTAGGTCATCTCATTTTTGGTCAACAAAATAAAATCCATTTGAAGAGGGTAGTGCTAATAGAAACAGCCAATCCTCTCAGCTGGTGAGCAGCGGAGATAATTAGAAAGGACTGGCACTAGGCACAAAAGAGAGTTCAATCAGCAAATAAGTAGTAAAAACTTGTGTAAATGACAAATAAGGCAGGTAGGAGGCAATAGATTCATAGAGTCATAGAGATGTACAGCACGGAAACAGACCCATCGATCCAACTCATCTCTGCTGACCAGATATCCCAACTCAATCTTGTCCCACCTGCCAGCACCCGGCCCATATCCCTCCAAACCCTTCCTATTCATTTACCCATCCAGATGCCTTTTAAATGTTACAACTGCACGAGCCTCCATCATTTCCTCTGGCAGCCTCTGTGTGAAAAGGTTGCCCCTGAGGTCTCTTTTATATCTTTCCGCTCTCAAACTAAATGTATGCCCTCTAGTTCTGGACTCCACCGACCCAGAGAAAAGACTTTGTCTATTTATCCTATCCATACCCCTTATGTTTTTATAAAACTCTATAAGGTCACCCCTCAGCCTGCAATGCTCCAGAGAAAACAGTCCTAGCCTATTCAACCTCTCCCTATAACTCAAATCATCCAACCCTGGCAACATCTTTGTAAATCTTTTCTGAACTCTTTCAAGTTTCACAACATCCTTCCAATAGGAAGGAGGTCAGAATTGCATGCAATATTTCAAAAGTGGCCTAACCAATGTCCTGTATAGCCGAAACATAACCTCCCAACTTCTGTACACAATAATCTGACCAATAAAAGAAAGCATATCAAACGCCTTCTTCACTATCTTATCTGCCTGTGATTCTACTTTCAAGTAACTATGAACCTGCATGCCAAGATTTCTTTGTTCAGCAACACTCCCCAGACCTTACCATTAAGTGTATAAGTCCTGCCCTGATTTGCTTTCCCAAAATGCACCTCACATTTATCTAAATTAAACTCCATCTGCCACTCCTCAGCCCATTGACTCATCTGATCTGAGGTAACCCTCTTCGCTGTCCACTACACCTCCAATTTTGGCACCATCTGCAAACTTACTAACTATACCTCTTATGCTCACATCCAAATCATTTATATAAATGAAGAAAAGTAGTGGACCCAACACTGATCCTTGTGGCACTCCACTGGTCACAGGCCTCCAGTCTGAAAAGCAACCCTCCACCACCACCCTCTGTCTTCAACCTTTGAGCCAGTCCGGTATCCAAATGGCTAGTTCTCTCTGTATTCCATTAGATCTAACCTTGCTAACCAGTCTCCCATGAGGAACCTTATCGAATGCCTTATTGAAATTCCTATAGATCACATCTACCGCTTTGCCCTCATCAATCGTTTTTGTTACTTCTCCAAAATCTCAAGCAAGTTTGTGAGACATGATTTCCCACGCTCAAAGCCATGTTGACTATCCAGTCCTTGCCTTTCCAAATACATATACATCCTGTACCTCAGGATTCCCTCCAACAACTTGCCCACCACCAACATTAGGCTCGTCAGTCTATAGTACCTTGGCTTGTCCTTAACAGCTTTCCTAAATAGTGGCACCATGTTAGCCAGGTAAAGAAAATTTAAACATGGAGGTCAAGGACGTGGATGAATTCCTAAATTAGTATTTTGTCTTCATACAAAGGAAGACATTGCAATCAGACTCTTGGTCAAAGAGGAAGTACTTGATGCACTAAACAGACTAAATATATGATAAAGTATAGATATTAAAAAGGTCAGATATACTTAATGCCGATGGTTCACCAGGACTGAATAAGATGAATTAGAAAATAAGGGAGGAAATTATGGAAGCATTAGCCTTAATCTGCTAATAGTCCTGTAATAAAAGGGTAGTAGCCAAGGATAGCAGAATTGCAAATGATACATCCTTGTTCAGAAAGGGCATCAGGATAAATCTAATAACATAACCTTGGAGGTGGGTAAGTTTTTAGAAATGACAATCGGGGCAAAGTTAACAAGCACTGGATAAATAATGGTTAATGAGTGGAAGCCAGCACAGAGTTGTTGAGGGAATCTTGTTTTTAATTATTTTGATTGAGTTTTTCAATTGTAATAAGTAATGAGTATACTGGAGTTGGTCAGGTGTACACAGGCTTCCAAAAGGCTTTGATGAAGAGCCACAACTGGCCGGTCAGCACAAGGAGTACATGACCTGCATGAATCATGATGCATGTGTTGTGATGCCATCGACTATTAGCTTGTGATTGGGGTTGCTTGCTCCCACCAGCTGAGTTTTAATGAGAAGAACCACTTTTCTGAAACAAGAAGTAGTATATTGCACAATAGCAATTAGGTACAAGATACATTAGTAATATAAATATTGTTACCAAGACTCTGAAAAGGCCTTCAATTTTCTACAAGCTGTTCTGTCTTTTCTCCACCCACATACACATGGTATCATCAGATCGGGTAAGCTTAAAGCAGTCCAACATCAATCCTTTCAGAGCTTTTATCTTATGCACCAAATTCTATGGGGAGATACAGGGAGATTAAAAAGAAAGACATTTAATTGGCAGGAGTTTAGAAACATACAAAAACATTATAACATTTTGATTATAAAGAGGAGAGACTTAGAAAAATGCATAGCTGTGGAATATTTCAATGCAGGATGTTTCTCAGAGGAGAGATGCATAAAGGATATAAATAGACTCAAAAACAGGGATGAGCACAGGGAAGTATGCATTCTCTGAATACTTCATCCAAGCATTCACAAGGGCAAAAATGGACAAGGAGGGTGTGATATAAATGAGATAAAAATCAAGGCAAGTTAAATGAGTTGTAAACTAATAATTTCCATGAGTACATAGCATTTATTCTAGAGCTCAAATAGTGGCTGGAATAACTCTTCATGGAGCCATAAATTCATTATGAAGAAGTTGTGTGGGAAGCTAGAGGAGACATGGCTGAGCCCCTTGCTGAGATATTTGTATCATCTACAGCCACCGATGAGGTGCCAGAAGACTGCAGTTTGGCTAATGTTTTAAGAAGGCTGTAAGGAAAAGCTAGGGAATTATAGATCAGTGAGCCTGATGTCAGTGGTAGATAAGATCTTGGAGGGGATTCTCAGGGGCAGGATTTATGTGGATTGAAAAGACAAGGACTGATTAGGGATAGACAATGTGGCTTTGTGCATGGGTAATCATATCTCACCAGCATAATTTCATTTTTGAAAGAGGTAACAAAGAGGATTGATGAAGGCAGAGCAATAGACATTGTCAATATAGACTTTAGTGAAGCATTCAACATGTTTTTGTATCGTAGACTATCTATTAAGTTAGATCACATGAGATTCACGAAGAAGTAGCACGTTGGATACAAAATTGACATGGGAGACAGAGGGTGGTGTTAGAGGGTGGTTGTTCAGACTGAAGACCTGTGATCGGTCCTATATGAATTTCAGCAAAGCTTTTGACAAGGTTCTTCATGGGAGACTGGTTAATAAGGTTAGGGTAGAAGAGTGTGGTGCTGGAAAAGCATAGGCAGTCAGGTAGCATCTGAGGAGCAAGAAAATCAACGTTTTAATCATAAGCCCTTCATCAAGAAGGTTAGATCACATAGGATCCGTGGTGAGCTAGCTAATTGGATATAAAATTGACTTGAAGGTAGGAGACAGAGGGTAGAAATAAGGAGTTGCTTTTTGAACTGGAGGCCTGTGAGCAGTGATGTGCCACAAAAATCGGTGCTGGGTCCATTGCTTTTCATCATTTATATAAATGATTTGGATGTGAATATAGGATGCATGGTTAGCAAGTTTGCAGATGATACCAAAATAGGTGGTGCAGTGGACATTGAAGATGATTTTCTCAGAGTATAGAGGACTTTGAACAGATGGGCAAATGGGCTGAGGAGTGGCAGGTGGAGTTTAATTTAGATAAATGTGAAGTTTTGCATTTTGGTAAGGCAAATCAAGGCAGGGCATGTACAGTTAATGGTAGGGCATGTACAGTTAATGGTAGGGCCTTGGAAAGTATTGTTGAATAGAAAGACCTCAGGGGTGCAGGTGCATAGTTTCTTGAAAGTGGAGTGGCAGGTAGACAGGGGATGAAGATGGCATTTAGCATGCTTGCCTTCATTGGTCAGAACACTGAGTATAGGAATTGGGAAGGCATGTTAGAACCATACAAAACATTGGTAAGGCCACTTTTAGAATATTGTGCACAATTCTGGTCACCCATCTGTAGTAAGGATATTGTTAAACTTGAGAGGGTGCAGAAAAGATTTACAAGAATGTTGTCAGGACTGGAGAGTTTGAGTTATAGGGAGAGGCTGAATAGGCTGGGGCTGTTTTCCCTGGAGCATCGGAGCCTGAGAGGTGACCTTATTGGGGTTTATAAAATCATGAGGGGCATGAATAGGATAAATAGCCAAATTCTTTTTCCAAGGGCGGGTGAGTCCAAAACTAAAGGGCATAATCTTAAAATGAGAGAGGAAAGGTTTAAAAAAGACCTATGGGCAACTTTTTTCATGCAGAGTGTAATGCATATATGGAACAAAATGCCAGAGGAAGTGGTGGAGTTAGGTAATATTACTATTTAAATAGCATCTAGATTGGTATATGAATAGTACAGGTTTAGAGGGATATGGGTCAAATGCTGGCCATGGGATTAACTCAGATTGGGATATCTGGTTAGAGTGGATGAGTTGGACCGAAGGGTCTGTTTCCATGCTGTATGACTCTATGATTCTGTAACAAAATTAAACAGCATCAACATAAGCAGGTGATAGCAATCTTAGTTCACAGCCTCCTCTTTCTTGAGGAGGAACATTCTGAATAGATGCTGAAGTTTTAGATCTTTCAAAGACTCCTTCCTCAGTAATTTGTTTTGCTGCTAGATTGGCCCCTCTGCACTCCTCTCCCCTCTCTGAACCAACAGAAATGAAACAAACTGCTAAGATTGACTCTATAAGTTCCAGCTATGTGTCTATATTTCAGCTTTGCAAGCCCAGGCTTAGTTGTATTGTTGGATTTGTCAGTGCAATAAAATCACAGTTTTAAGGTATTGTCTGATCCCGTTACATTAGCCAAGTAAATGTATGTCATTACACTTGTTTCAAGCAAACAGTGAGGGCGGCCAATCATGTTGAAAGCTAATATTAAAAATCACATTGAAACTATAGTCAAAACAATTAAATTGTCCTCAAACCATATTCTTCATTTAAAAAGTGTCAAAAAGATCTCTTTTGCATGGTTAGTTCAGAATAAGTTTGCCAAATTATGTATCATATAAACACAACCACAAGAGAGATAACGCAATAAAAAAAGTGCTGCAAGTTTTGACAGTATCTGTGTAGAAAAAGAAATAGTTAATGTTTCAGATCAATGTCCTTTCCTTAGAGCTGGGAAATGGTAAAGCTGTAAGAGATATTTTTTAGTCCTTTGTCTTGCAGCAGATGTGTGATATGTCTTTAATGGATAAATTTCAGATGCTGCCACTATATTGTGGCATGTGACCTAATGGTATAAAGCACACAGTTTCCACTGAGTTTTGTTCTCTGTTTAGTTTGACATGCTGAGGGAAGCAAGCTACAGTACATCTGAATTGTTTAGCTTGAGTTCATATAAGCAAGAGCCTGAGATTGTCAGGTATGTATACCAGGTGTTGCAATATAAGTTCATTGCACTCTTCAGTACAATGTGACGTAAATCTCACCCTTATGTTACAGTACCTCATGTAAGTTTCACAGCATGATATCACTACATCAATTACCATGTTATATTATGGGGCCACTGAGATACCTGCCAATCATTACAGAATTCTTGCTGGAAATCAAACAAGCCTGGATTATGCAACATTCGGATGAAAATCAATTTTGCATGAATGCACATCTCCAAATTAAATCACCAGGAGGCAGACTTACCTCCCTTCTGTTTAAGGTTCATCATTTATCAGGCTGAAAGCTTCCAAATGCTATCAGAAGAAAAACAATTTCAGCTTGCCTCCCAACATAGACGTTAAGATACCGCAGTCAAAAAAGACTTTGTACAGGTATAAAAGCAAAATTGGCCAATAGAAAGGGTCAAACAGGCTTAAAATTAACATCAACAGGTCAAAGAATGCTGTCAGTACAATTATATAGTTCCCTACTGGAAGAACAGCATGCTAAACACAAAAATGTGATGTTCTAACATTGAACAGCTTACTAGTTTGCAGAGGTCAGCTCCATCTGCTATGTTATCTCTGGAATATAGATAATGGCATGACATCATAGTTGCAGGTCAACATCAGTAATGTACTTTGGGTACAGTCAACATGATTGCCATGGTCTGAAATGTCTAACAAACCAGCAAGATCTATCACCCATGTGATTTACTGTATCTATCCAGAGGTTGTCCAGCATTTTGTCACATTTTCAGAGTACATGACACCACATTGGGCACGCATATACAAAAATTTGAGTTGCAAGGTGACCAACGAAGACGTACAACATCATAATACTGGCAGGATAGAAATTTGTCCAAATTCACACAAACAGATCAATGAAGTGAACAGCCAACAATACCAAAATCAAACAAAACCAATCTTTGGAAGGTGACTAAGCCTTGTTAAGCTCACAAACCATATTAATGGCGTAAGATGAACAGGTGCTTATACAACCATCTGTTCTTAAAAGTTAGGTTAACACATCCTGAAAGCCAAAATTAATAAAGAATTGTTATGTGTCATATCATCATTATGTGTCATGTTAGTAATGTTACTGACTATCAGAAACATTATTATTTTCTGAAGTAAGTTGAATTCAATGCCACCTTTCTTAAATAGTAACCACGTCAGCCAACCTCCAGTCTTCCGGCACCTCACCTGTGACTATTGATGATACAAATATCTCATTTAGGGGCCCAGCAATCACTTCCTTAGCTTCCCACACAGAGTTCTAGGGTACACCTGATCTGGTCCTGGGGATTTATCCACTTTTATGCATTTCAAGACATCCAGCTCCTCCTCCTCTGTCATATGGACATTTTTCAAGATGTCACCATTTATTTCCCCACATGTCATATCTTCCATATCCTTCGCCACAGTAAACACCAATGTCAAATACTCATTTAGTATCTTCCCCATCTCCTGTGGCTCCACACATAGGCAGCCTTGCTGGTCTTTGAAGGGCCCTATTCTCTCCCTAGTTACCCTTTTGCCCTTAATGTATTTATTAAAAACCCGTTAGATTCTCCTTAACCCTATTTGCCAAAGCTATTTCATGTCCCCTTTTGTTGTCCTGATTTGCCTCTTAAGTATACTCCTACTGCCTCTATATTCTTCTAAGGATTCACTCAATCTCTCCTGTCTATAGCTGACATATGCTTCCTTCTTTTTCTTAACCAAAACCTCAACTTATCTAGTCATTCAGCATTCCCTACATCTACCAGCCTTTCCTCACCCTAACAGAAATATACTGTGTCTAGACTCTCATTATCTCATTTTTGAAGGCTTCCCATTTTTCAGCTGTCTCTTTATCTGTGAACATCTGCCCCCAAAGAGCTTTTGAAAGTTCTTGCCTAACACCATCAAAATTAACTTTCCTCCAATTTAATAGGGAGAGTCAGCATAGCTTTGTGCATGGGAAATCATGTCTCATGAAATCGATTGAGTTTTTTGAAAAAGTAACAAAGAGGGTTGATGAGGGCAGAGCAGTGGACATGATCGATATGGACTTCAGTAAGGCGTTTGACAAGGTTCCTCATGGGAAACTGGTTAGATCTCATCAAATCATAGAATCCCTACACAGTGAAAACAGGCTTCTCGGACCAAGAAGTCCACATCAACCCTCCAAAGAGTAACCCACCCAGACGCCTTTATTTACCCCTGACTAGTGCACCAAAGCTGCATATCCTTTAACATTATGGGCAATTTAGCATGGACAATTCACCTGACCTACACATCTTTGGATCATCGGAGAAAACCAGAGCACCTGGAGGAAACCGATGCAGATACAGGGAGAATGTGCAAACTCCACACACACAGTTGCCTGAGGCTGGAATCGAACCCGGGTCTCTGGTGCTGTGAGGCAGCAAAGCTAACCACTGAGACACTGAGGGAGAATGAGTGATTTGGATATAGAACTGGCTCAAAGGTAAAAGACAGAGGGTGGTGGTGGAGGATTGCTTTTCAGACTGGAGGCCTGTGATCAGTGGTGTGCCACAAGGATCAGTGCTGGGTCCACTACTTTTCGTCACTTATATACTTGATTTGGATGTGAACATAAGAGATATAGTTAGTAAGTTTTCAGATAACACCAAAATTGGAGATGTAGTGGACAGCAAAGAAGGTTACCTCAGAGTACAATAGGATCTTGATCAAATGGGCCAATGGGCTGAGGAGTGGCAGATTGAGTTTAATTTAGATAAATGAGAGGTACTGCATTTAGGAAAAGCAAATCAGAGCAGGACTTTTACACTTAATGGTAAAGGTCTGGGGAGTATTGCTGAACAAAGAGACCTTGGCGTGCAGGTTCACAGTTCCTTGAAAGTCGAGTCGCAGGTAGGTAAGGTAGTGAAGAAGGCGTTTGATATGCTTTCCTTTATTGGACAGAGCATTGAGTATAGGAGTTGGGAGATCATGTTGCACCTGAACAGGACATTGATTAGACCACTTTTGGCATATTGCATGCAATTCTGGTCTTCCTCCTATCAAAAAGATGTTGTGAAACTTGAAAGGGTTCAGTAAAGATTTACAAGGATGTTGCCAGGATTGGAGGGATTGAGCTACACAGAGAGGCTGAATAGGCTGGGGCTGTTTTCCCTGGAGCATCGGAGGCTGAGAGGTGACCTTATAGAGGTTTATAAAATCATGAAGGGCATGGATAAGATAAATAGACAAGATCTTTTCCCTGGAGTGTGGGGTGTCCAGACTACAGGGCATAGGTCTAGGGTGAGAGAGGAAAAATATTTAAAAAGGACCTAAGGGGCAAGTTCTTCATGCAGAGGGTGGTACGTGTATGTACTGAGCTGCCAGAGGAAGTGGTGGAAGCTGGTACATTTTCAGCATTTAAAAGGCATCTGGATGGATATGTGAATAAGAAGGGTTTAGAGGGATATGGGCCAAGTGCTAGCAAATGGGACTAGATTGTGTTGGGATGTCTGATCGGCATGAACGAGTTGGACTGAAGACTGTGCTGTACATCTCTATGTCTCTATGACTCTAAATTGAGTAATAGGTTTGATTTGGCCAGAAATTAGTAACACTAATGGGCATCATGATAACATTTTTCATTGAAAATCAAGAAATAATGTTGCTGTATTCTTTGTGGTAGCCACAACTAAATGTAAAACTATGATTGTAACTATGATACAAAACAGTGGATGACTTTTCAATGTTATTAAATTTGCAAAATAGGTGAATTTATAGAACTAAGAAAAAATATTGATGGATCAAAATTTGGTCAAAGAAATAACAGCTTCCAATCAATGTTTTGTGATAAGGAAGAGATAACACGAATCGCAAATTACTTCAAGCCTGGATCAAATGCTGAATGTATTGGCCCCATAAACCAACAGGTTCCAGGTCTCTATTGCTCTCACCGTACCATTATCAGCTCACACTTCCAGCAAACTTGTCGGAAAAGCGAATTATGGATTTGTGGATGGAGGATGAAGTCACCAGGCATGCTGTGAGATGTCAATCTTTGGCAAATTCTCATTCAATGTTGCTGTTCGTAGATAACATAAAGAATGACAAGCAAAATGCAAATGAGATTTTTCATGGACTCAAATGGTGTAAAGAGAATGAACGTTTTCATGGAGGATCTGAACTTCTTGTGCAGTTTATGTTATTTCTTATTACAGCCAAAAAAAAGACTTTGAAAGATGAACACAAGTAGGTTTTCTTTTGATTAAAAGTATAAGACTAAGTTTTAGACTTTTAAAATGTATCTTCTAAGACAGTCATTATCAGGACTTTTTGAGATATTGTCTGTAAAAATATGCACGATAGATGCTAATTGCAATCTGAAGATTTAGTTCTCAGGTAATTGAAAATCTTATTTTCATTGTAGCTAATACCCATAGTATGAAATTAATTGACTTACCCGTGAGTGTGTGCATTGTGTTAGGTGAGTCATTTACATGTGGATCTTAAATGTCACTCTTAATCTGAAATTCAACATCAAAAATGACTCGAATAGCTGCAATACCACTGACTATAAAGAGGGGGGCAACCAGTGGCGTTCCATCTCAAGCTGGAATTTGCAAGCATCACATTGCCAAAAGAAATAAGACAAGGATGAATGGTGATGCCTTCCTTTGACAAACAGCCAATGCATTCAGCTGACATGCATAGAACTGTCCTTTGGGTAAAGCACAAGAAGGATTACTTTTAGCCCCACAAGCATAACTCAGCATGAGTCAGCACCATACCAAGTTGAAAAAGGTGGAGAATAAAGGTAATCAAATTTCAAATACAATGATGTAAAAATTGCAGTGTTGGCACAATTTGCCAGCATGTTGATGACTGAAGCTTATCCCTTAGGTTTCATGTTTCTGCCATTGGTGTATGTAAGATAATTACTGACCACTGATCTTTTTCAAAAATGGGTGGAACCATCTCAGAGAATAATACAAATTATTGAATAATTTACACGCATCCATGCATGCGAGGCTGCATGCACTACAGTCAGATAAAATGATTTCATATTCTTCAGTGATGAACTGCTGATATGAGGTTTGATAGAATGAAATGATTTCACATAAAACATTGATTAATCTGCAATTGCTGATCTCTGTCCTCACAACAGCTAGCTTGCCATTAATCTCCAACTCATATTCAGTGAACACATGCAGCTTGTCCTAGCTTGGTTCCGAAGGTGTGATCAGCTGGGACTTTTTTTATTGTATTTGCATATGGTTGGAGCAAGGTCCAGTGCACATGTTTGGCTTTGAGAGTTTGGATGTGGTTTTACTACCCTATTATAATACTATCAGAATAAAACACCTTGGCAAGATCCAACATTTTTAAAAAGGAATTATTCCCACTCATCTAATGTTCTTGCTGCCACTGCTATGCAAGCGAATCACACTGACATCACAACACATTGTTACCATGTGGGAAGCGAGGCAACTTTTAACTTCTGCAGTACCAACTGTATCAATGATGAATGCTTGGCATGCATCCTCCCCTCTTCTACTCAGCGGAGCTAATAATATTCACCAGGTGGGAGCCAGACATGGTCTAGCCCTGTAATCTGATGAGCATACTCACTAATGATGACATTACCTCTCATCAGCTTTCTATGGTTCATCCTTGGCTTGTATATTTGTTTTAATCACATCGACCTGGGTTGTACCAGGCAATTAGCTTGAGACTGGTGCAAATGTCTATTGGTTATCCCAGACGTTTTGAGAAAAAAGTCCTGGTGTGACATTATTTGTTGATGGTGGTGGTGTTGGTAGAGTAGGCGGATGTGTTGCAAATGCTATTGTAAATGAAAATTAACACAATGACCTCAATATTACATCAAGATTTGTGATGGCTGCTGACAACTGGAACTAGAATAGACAATTTCCAGGAGTTTCATATTCAAGATGCACTAATCCAAAATGTATCCTGGAATTTCTCAAAACATTCCAAGCATAACAGGGACAGAGTCTTCAACGTTAAGTGTCTGACTTACTGGAAAATATTTCTTAAGTTCCAGGAGTTTAACAACTTGAGTTTAAGCCTGAGGTAGTTTGTAATCGTCGGAAAAATTTTATAGAATGCGAAGTAATTCACTTCTAACTGGGAGACACAGATTCAAAAACCATTCGCAACTGACACTGATGGCTAGTCTTCCTCCAGATGATTAATTTGTGCTCTAAGCCAAGCATATCTGCGGGGAGACAGAAGAAGTGCTATGAAATAAATGCCTTCCTAGCTTATTTGAGTATGTCTCTTTGTTGGTTTATCAAGAAGTGGTCTTGAAGGACATTAAGTCATGGTCATTTTGAATGTGAATAACTTGTAAATGCTACAAGTGACATAAGTGAATAAAGGGAAAATGGCTAAAACTAGAAATGAAAAAAAAATGGTTGCTGATGAGCAACAAATGTTAAATGAAATGCAAAGGCGATTTTATCCGATAACAAATAGATACATAATATATTGATGACTATTAATTTCTGCTTCATTTTCATTCAATATTACATCAAAACATCTTTTTTAAAATGTCATTGACATTTGTTAGGCACAGATTCTTAGGTGCATCTGATTATTGCTCAGTAAAGGACTCGCAGATGATTGACATAACGTCATTGCTCAGTAAGAATGAAGCAAATAAACCACGTTATAAGTACACAATATCTAAAGCAAATAGAGTTTCAGGTAAATTAAGGATCAGCAGTCTGAATTTTTAAATGCGAATGGTATATTAGTTGACATTAAGTAACATTCATGAAAATGTTTTGATTTTAAAAATTGATTCATACTCTGCACATTGCAATTTGGAGACACTTGTCAATTACATTATGGCATACAGCATTAAAGGAAATGAACAGAAAATACTAATTAATTAACTTTTTCTGAACGACAGGGTTGTAAACAATAATGTTCCTCAATGGTCAATGTTAAGACTATCACACATCACAACATAAATAAATAACTTGGGGTCAGATATAGAAATGACTGCAAAAAAAAACAAGTCTTACATAAACTGATAGTAGATACTGCTATGCAAAATGAGGAATACTCAAGTACAATCCTAATACTTCTATGCTAAGGAAGGGTGGCACGGTGGCTCAGTGGTTAGCACACATGCTTCATAGTTCCAGGGACCCAGATTCCACCCTCGTACAACTTCTGTTTGCACATTCTCCACATGTCTGCGTGAGTTCGCTCCGTGTGCTCTAGTTTCCTCCCCCAGACCAAAGATGTGCAGGTTAGGTGAAGCGGCCATGGGAAATGCAGGGTTGCAGGGATAGAGTAGGGGGTGGGCCTGGGTGAGATGGTGTTTGAAGGGAGTGGGTGGACTCAATGGGCTGAATGGCCTGTTTCCACACTGTAGAGATTCTATGAAGTGAGAAATCAGCTAAGTTGTTGTTTCTGATTACAGCAGCTTGGGAAATTATGACTGATTGCCTCAGTTTCGCACCAAGTCCGTTCAGTAAAAATGACCATTTAGTATGAATAATGGCTATAAAACAGTCAGCAGAGTTGTGGGTAAAAAAGAATTTAAGTACAAGCCCAGCAGGTTGGCAATTGAACTATAATAGGCATCGAGCCTTGAGCTGATGAAGGTGTAGATGAGATGCAGTGAAGGTTAAATCAGGACATAAGGAGGAGATGTTACAGGAGTGGAATTTGGCAGTTTTAGCATTAGCCTGAAAATGAGATTTGAAATTCAGCTGAACATCAAACAGAACGCTGTGGGAGAACCTATAGCTTTCATTCCATTTTCACGAAATATGCAGGTTATTTTCATTTCTGTTCCATCTCTTGTCCCTGCTGAGTCACAAATCTCTCCATTTTCTTTCGAATGCTTCAACATTCACTGCTGGGTTTGCTGTTTTGCATAAGTTAATGGTTCCAAGTGCAGCTGCTCAAGTTATGCTTAGTTTCTTTTGCTTTATGATCAGGTCCATTTGTTTTTATCTCCTGGTTTAGCTCAAACATCATCCCCGTATCCGCCTCACCAATTCCCCTCAGCATTTCGAAAAAGTTTGGAATGCTTTCAATTGGCCTCGGCACCTCTGGGCAAAAGAATTGAGAAGTCAGCCAGGGTTCCCCTCCACTGTAATCCTGCACTTGAAAATGTACTTGTACGGATGCTGGATATGGATAACATAAGCCAACCACAATATTCCTCTCACCATCTCTAAGCTCAGACATAAAGAACGGTCACTTAAGTGAGGTGTTAGAGATGGCTAGAGCCCTTAAAATCAAATCTCATCAAATATCCATCCACTCATTCCAGGATGGAGGGGAGCATATTTTTGGGAGTAACAAAAAATGAATTTAGAAAGCTACAATTTCTCCAATCTCCACTCAAGCAGTGCTTTTTTTCCCTTTCCAACAAAAACATATTTAATTCCTTTAGCATCTTGTCATAGACCCATTGATTTAAAACATGATATTATCCTTGCTACCCATTTTGAAACATTTTCCAGTGTCCCAGGAGTTATAACGATGCACTAAATCCAGCAAAAGTATTGACACGAGTGCATAGCAAGGAATCATTCTGTTAAACATACAAATACCTTTCCCCTAAAAGTAGAGAACAGAAGAACATGTACCCCTAGAACTTTTTCCTTCCATATAGTATATTATCAGTCAAAAGTGATATCAAATGCAGAGCTGATTTCTTCATAATCTTTCATAGAATGAGGGAGCTGCTGACAAAGTCAGCATTTGTTGTCCATTTCTAATTACCAGCCTATTCAGTGTATTTTTGTTCAGCCTCTCCCTGCAACTCAAGTCGTCCAACCCTGGCAACATCCTTGTAAATCTTCTTTGTACTCTTTCAAGTTTCACAACATCCTTCCGATAGGAGGGAGACCAGAATTGCAAGCAATCTTCCAAAGGTGGCCTAATCAATGTCCTGTACAGCTGCAACATGACCTCCCAACTCCTGTACTCAGGCTCTGTCCAATAATGGAAAGCATACCAAATGCCTTCTTCACTATCTTATCTACCTGCGACTCTACTTTCAAGAAACTATGAACCTGCACTCCAAGGTCTCTTTGTTCAGCAACACTCCCCAGACCTTTATCATTAAGTATATAAGTCCTGCTCTGATTTGTTTTTCCAAAATGCAGCACCTCACATTTATCTAAATTAAACTCCATCTGCCACTCCTCAGCCCATTGGCCCATCTGATCAAGATCCCAATGTACTTTAAGGTAACCTTCACTGTCCACTATGCCTCCAATTTTGGTGTCATCTGAAAACTAACTAACTATACCTCCTATGTTCACATCCAAATTATTTATTTAAATTATGAAAAGCAGTGAAGCCAGCACAGATCCTTGTGGCACCCCACTGATCACAGGCCTCCAGTCTGAAAAGCAACCCACCACCACCACCCTCTGTCTTCTACTTTCAATCCAGTTTTGTATCCAAATGGCTTGTTCTGCCCATATTCCATGAGATCTAACCTTGCTAACCAGACTACCATGAGGAACTTTGTTGAGCGCCTTACTGAAGTCCATATAGATCACTTCCACTGCTCTGCCTTCATCAATCCTCTTGTATGGAATGAGCTGCCAGACGAAGTGGTGGAGGCAGGTACAATTAAAACGTTTAAAAGGCATCTGGATGGGTATATGAATAGGAAGGATTTAGAGGAATATGGACTAAGTGCTGGCAATTGGGTCTAAATTCGGTTAGGATATCTGGACGGCATGGACGAGTTGGATCTAAGGATTTGTTTCCGTGCTGTACATCTCTATGACTCTGTAACTCTACTTGCCCATAATTAGGAGGCTTACTTGACAATGTTGAAAGAATGAGAAAGTTGAATTGTACTGTCGTCAGTCTGAATCACATGTCGGCCAGACTGAGTAAGCATAGAAAATGTCCTTACCGGAAGGATATTAGTGAACAACTTGGGATTGGCAACAATCAATGATACTTTCATGGTCATCATTATTGAGACGAGCTTTCAATTCCTTGCTACAATGGTGGGACAAGAACCTATGTCCCCATTGCTTTAGTCTAGGACTGCGGATTAATCATCCAGTGACATTATGACTACACTATCATCTCTCCTTGACAGAGGCCAACATTTTAATACCACATGTGAATCAGAATGTTGACTCTGCACTAATGGAAGCTCAGAGTTGGGAAATGATGGTGAACCATTCTTTAGGAATTTCTTCACTGGCTTTTAAAAGGGTGTGAGCAGTACTTTTTGAAAACAGGAATCAAAAGGCTTCTATACCATTATCCCACCTGTCATTTTAGACAAAAGTAATGAATCCATTTTCCAGCATCTAACAATACCTATTAAACTCAGCAAATGAGATCAACTGGAAAATTAATAGCACCATTGGCTGCTTCTTTAGATTATGTTATTTATTCAGTCAGTAAATGATTATCAGACAATAAGAAATGTCAATCTGTTCAGGTGGCAAGTTGTGCTTAGTACAGTGAGAATATACTGATAAAGTAGTACGGCAAGGGAACATATGAACAGCAGAAGGCCATTCATCCATTCAAGTCTTTTCCACTATGTAATTAGGTTGTTTGATTTGATCTGCACATAACTCTATTTATTCTCTTGGATTCTATATTCATTGCCCAACAAAAAAAGAAAGAGCAACTTTAATTATAAATTTTCCAATTGACCCAATCTTCGCAGCTCTCTGTTGTGGAACAACATTAAGAACCATTTTGTGATGTAAAAAATACGAAAGAACTGGTGATGCTGAACATGAGAAACAATAATAGAAATTACTGGAAAATCTCAGAGAGTCTGGCAGCATCTGTGGACAGAAATCAGAGTAGACGTTTTGAGGTCTGTGATCCCTCTTCAGAATTACCTGCTAAGATTTTTCCAACAATTTCTGTTTTTGTTCCATTTTTTGACATCACTTCCAAAGGGTCTAGTTTGCATTTTACAGTTACATGCCATTGATAAGCTCGAGAAGAAATAATTAAATAACCTTTTCAAATTCTAAAAATACCACATTGTAATCTTTTATTTCTAAAGAAATAGAAGCCTTGTTTATTCCACCTAATTTAATTGTATAACCAGGCAAGATACAAATGAGTCTATCCTGTACTTCTTCCAAAACAATATATCCTTTTGGAGATGCACTAGACAGAACTGAAAGCAGTTCAAGATGCCGACTTACAATTCAAGAAAAATTAAGTTTGGTTTGCAATTTTATTCCAACTTTCCTGAAGCTGCTGGCTTTTCTAGGAATATAGGTCCGTCGGTAACTGTATAAGCAAAAACACTGAAGAGATCATTTATGAGTGACCATTGAATAAAGAGAGTAGGATAAGCAAATTCAATATTATTCTTGTCAAGCAGCCACTCACCACCTCAAAGATACCTTTAACAGGACACTGTTTAATGAATAGGAAAAGAATGGCAGCAAGATATTTCTTTCAACAGCCTAGAAGCTGGTGAGCTCAAATGGAGGACCCCAATTGCTACTACCCTGAGGCTAACTTACTCCACACAGGAAGCACAATTGTCCTGTGGTACATCCTTCCTAGATGGTTCAGTAGGCTTCCGTAGATAAATTAGAAATTAATTGGAAAAATCTTCATATAGCAGAGCTTAACATGATTCCCTGCATTTACGGTAGATCTTACTGTTAATCAATTCATCTGATGGATGCTTTGTTGATGAGTGCCCAGAGGTACTGTATATCAAACAATGCAGCTCATTATCAAAAGATGTTTAAAACAATAAAAGTCAGCCATTCTGGATAACTGCCACAAACTGAATGATTAGTGCAGATGTTTGCAATTGTCAAGGTCAGAAACATGTTTTTATTCGTTTGTTTTTGATATTGTTCAATACACATGTAAACTGGGTTATGATTGTGATCTCATTGTGATGCATTTGAATTTTGAACTTCTCAATAGATGTTCACACGTTTCTCCTGAATGAGCGAGAAATGAATTATATATGTGTGTGATGAGTAATATTTTAAGATGTCAAGTTAAAGTATCAAGGTTCGTAATTAAAGCCAACACCAATGCTGAAAAGTGTAACAGCAAAATTAAGATAAATTAGAAAATAGCCTTACAATAATCAAATGCTTGTTCTTCTTTAATTTGACAAATTATAGAAGTGAAGCAAGACCAAGGTGGCACCGGAGCTCTAAATGTTTGAAGCCTTGATAGCAGTTAGCTCAAATAACAAAGGAAGTATTGAAATGCCTATGTGATATTTGCATTTACATCCATTACTCTTCATAAAACAAATTTCATTTGCCTGTGGTAATCCATGAACAGTCCTCCACAGAAAGAAAAAAGCAGTAGTAGAGGTTGAGATAATCTTGCCTCAACTTTAAGTGACAGCAGAGTCCTTGGGAGGTCACCATTTGAACAATTGCCTCAGTTGGAGAATACTTACAAAGCAGGTAAACATATTTGAGCAGGGGCAAATTTACAGAGAGGAATCTGTGAAGCAAGTATAGAAACATTGCAACTCTCTAAGGGAGAAATTAATGCTCAGTTAATGGGCCAAAAGCCATCACTAGAGGGAGTTTTCTCAGGTAGAGATTTCCTTTGTATGATCACCTTGCAAGTGCTGAACTAATCCGACATCCACCCATGTTTTTTTCCAGATGGAATCACTCACTACTGATTAGGAGCATGAAGCGTGGATGTTATCTTTCTTTCCATAATCCAGGGTTGCTCACACCAGTAGCACTGCATTTAAAAGCAGCAATGAAGACCAGAATCTGCAGTACTATGCTTTTCATACGTCAGCACTACAGCAGCTGGAACAGTTCACCATGAGCCACTCTAAGAGTTTGTGAAAATACATTCTTTTTGCGCAATATCAAAGGAGAACAAGGAGGTATGATCTTAAGCAAGGGGGAGCATGATTCTGAAATGTTAAGATTGAGATACTATCCAAAAAGAAGGAGTTATAGAGAGTCAATGTAAAATCAGGTGTATAGATAGAAGGGAAGAAAAATTGGATTGAAAGAGAACAAAAAAGGCAGAAAGTAAATGATTTTCAAAATTGATATCTCCAAAATTAATTAAATCTGAATAAATCTTCCTTAATAATAGATTCCAATATTTCTTCTGATGACTGATGTTGGGCTAACTGGCCTGCAGTTCCTGGTTTCTTTTTCAAGTCTTTTATCAAATAGCAGTGCTAACATTTCCGACTTTCCGATCTATTAGAATCACCCTAGAGTCCAGGGATTTCTTGGAAAACCATAACCTATGCATTCATTATCTTTGCAGCTACTTCTTTAGAACCCTTAGCAATTTTTACATCTTGACATTAATCATACATTTGTCCACACTTGAATTTGATGTGACAGCTTTACATAAATAATGGCAAGCGCTATCAGCTTTCCCATTATTTTGACAGCAATTTTGAGGCAGTGTATCATTTAGAGTTACACATAATAAAATGGAGCAATTTCCTGTATTTTATGGGTAATTAAATGATTACATATCTTAGAAATGGATACTTCTTTCTGTTCCATAATATTAGAATAACTACCTCAATAATGAATAACAGATGCTGCCATTTCTTATGAATGTTCAACCTAGGTAATTATAAGTTCATTGGTTTAATTACAACACTGTAAAATAAGTTGTACCATATTCTCTTCTGATGCTTCCTTTCATAGCTAAAACTTCATTTGTTCTTCATGTCTTGGATCTTTGGAGTCTATGGCTTGACTTTCTTCTTCACCACCTCCTGGCTTTTATTTCAGTTATCAAAACCGGGCACAGTCACCAAGGCGTAATTTATCTAGTTTATTTCATTTTTATTATCACACCTTGCAACTTATCCCCATCTAACTGAGCAATATATACTCAGATCCTCCAGTCTCCAGATGGTCGGGGAACCAGCTGTAACCTTACAGAGGTATATTAGGATCCATGGGAAATCCTGATACACTGTAAGAGAATTGCCCAGGAAATTTAAATTTTCAAAGCAAAATTCCCTCATGCACCTTTTGAAAATGTTTCCAGCTCTTTTTTGGAAACTTTGGAGAAATTCTGACTTCCTCTCTTGACCCACCAACTTCATCCCATTTCCCCAAATGCACTCACATCCATCCGACCTGATCCAACTTGACCATTCTCCTGATCCTACGCAATAGACCTGCCCCGCAAAAGCCAACCAAACACTCCCCAACACTTTCATCTGACAGCTCCCCCAGGAGAAACCGATCAGTTTGCTCAGTACCAAACCAGCATTATCAACATTCACTCCTCTATGATGCACAATCGCAGCAGTGTGTATTCATACGAGTTGCACTGCAGCTCCTCACTTAAACTCCTTCAAAAGCATCTTTCAAATCTTTGACCTACCACAGAGAAGGCTGAGGGCAGCAGATGCATAGAGTACCACCCACTGTAGCCTGCATTCCAAGCCACACATCATCCTGACTTGGAGATATATCACCATTCAGAGGGTCAGAGGGAGTATTGTGGCATCAGGAATGAGTCAGTTGGCAAGACTGGGCCAAGGAAAAGTCTGGACTGTGCTGGGAGAGTTTGGGCAGGGTCACATGGCAACTTCAGATCAGGTCAGATTCGAGGAATTAAGGGTTTGATCAGGCGGATCAAGACCGGAGTTGAAGAATCTGTGTGGGTGATTACAGGATCAGTTGTGTAATTTACCCAGCAATTTTCCATCTAACATGCAGCATCCATATCAGGATAAACATCCTTATACACAGGGGACTTCTGGCTGTTCTTCTCCAACATGCCACCACACCAAGCTGATTTGACGAAACCCCATTAATTCCTGACTCTTGACCAACACAAACACTGACCTGACAACATCCCCACCATCCTCAGCCAAGCCAATCACCAACTCGATTCCCTGATGTGATCTAACTACTCCACAAACCAACACAACTCATCACTCAACTGTCACTCCATCCCTCATCCATTTATCTTTCCTATATTCCTAGTCTCTGTAGCTTCTGATATAAGCTTTTGCACCAAAAATAATTCATGCTGTAAAAAATGGAGCAGGTCATCCATGTTGCTGCCGGTAAGCTTTTCTTTCATATTTTCATAGAGTGTTAAGAATGTATCTGCAGCAACCATTGTGAGTGACCTGGGATTACAATGTGCCAGCATGTCTGAAGAAATTAATTTCTCTTTTTATCTTCTGAAATTCTATAGCTTGCCAAATGCTCTAAACCAACCGATAACCTTATCTCAAAATATCCCTTAAAGGATCTGTATCACCAAATTTGGAATGAATTTCCTTAAACGAGTTTGCCCATTCACAGGCATCAATGACACTCTTTGGATATCACTTATGGTTTTTGTCTTTCACAGATCTATCATTATTATGCCCTTTTAGATGGTATGTTCCAAGAATCTAATTCTTGTTCTTGCAAATCTGCACTTCTCATTCATTGTGAGACCTATGTGTTGTGACAATTGTAGATCTTACAATCTCAATAACCTGCAATGGGCTCCCCTTATCTAAGAATGACTGTTGTCTAATTCTAACATGTATCTGCAAACCCTTTTATTTTAATATTCACTGTAAGTATGTCTCTCAGAAGTAGAGTCCTTTCTTCAGAGTCTCTTGCACATCACTGCTGATGTTACTGCTAGATCATGATACACATCAATACCTAAAGAAACCTCTATGATTTCAGATTTCTTGAATATCTTTGAAAACTCAGTGAAAATCTCAGAACCCTACACTTTTTGCATAGTCTACTTGAGACGTTACTTCTTCAAAATTAAGCTAAGCCTGTTTGTCATAGTGGAATACCCTTCCCAAAGTTGTGTTGCTTTCTCTTTGTTAAATTATTCTCACAAATGCTCTTCAAATTTGTTCCTAATGATTGATTCCATCAGGTATTGCTGTTAAACCGCTGGCTTAGAATTGTCACATTAAATAGGTACCATTTCCCGAATCATTAGTTGCCAACAATCATTATTCCTCAATAAAAACCAAAAGAAACAATCATTGCTTCTTTCCTGATGATTGTCATTACTCTTCAAGTTTCATCTTTATCATCTCTTTTACATTGTGTTGCATATATTCTTCACGAGGAAATCATTTATTTATTTATTTACCAGCTTTCTGTTATCACCCACATTATCTTTGAGATCTCTCACTCTAAATATTCTCTTGTTGATAGGTTAATGGGTAATTTTCTCCCTGGTGTGTTTAGCATTGGCAGCAATACTCATTTCCAGTTCCACTTTGTAAACCTGACCTTCTTTTTTGACATGTTGGTGCCATTTCCTTTACTATTGTCTGAGGATTTGCTCCTTGTTCTCCTAACTGGAAGTTTTTTTTAAAAAGAACTCCCTTTTCCTCAGCTCTGGACTTGCTTAAAAGCTGTTCATCTCTGACATCTTCCAGTACTGATAAAAGTTCATTGACCTGAGACATTAACTTTTCTTTTTCTCTCCAGAGATGTTGCCTGATCTGTTGAGTGTTTCCCAGCATTTTCTATTTTTACTTCAGGTTTCTATTATATTCCAACAATGTTTTGGATTTCACTTTGTCGAATTTGACTTATTTGTACAAAATAAAGCACTTTATTTGTTTGTTTCTTTATGAAAACTGTCTTTATTAAAATATGAGTAATATTTGTTGATTACATTGATAGATCTATATACAGAGGCAAATGGGGCTAAGATAGGGAAGCCTAGCTAAGAGAAGAAAATTCTGATTTCAACTATTCAGTGAAGGACCAAATAGTAAGGCCTTTATTAGCTGAAGTGTGCAACAGACTATACCAGTGTCTGCACGATGATACAAAAACAGAAGTGAGGTTTTGCACTTATCAGCAGTTTATCCACGAGGACAACTCTATAATAAAAAAAAATGCATCTCTTCAGCTGATGTACTGTAGTGCATATTTCAAAAGTGCAGTATTAGCTATCTCAGACAACCGATTGGAAGCAGCGTTGCATAAACCTCATCTCCTTAAGCTTATTCAATGTGCAAGTGATTCAACAAACAACAGTGCACAGTTTATCTCCTTGCTGCAGATCATCTATAAAGTTGCTGAAATAATCCATCACATGAAGAAATAATTATATATTAATATCTTGCTGCAGATCATCCGTAAAGTTGCTGAAATAATCCATCACATGAAGAAATAATTATATATTAGTATCTCTCCCAAATTATCATTTGGGACAACTAGAAATTTTGATTCATGCAAGCGTTTTTGTTATGGCAGATGGATATGTTTTGTAACTTTTTTGTAATTTCTGCAGTTCTCTGACTTTAATCTTAATAGAATGCACTTGATAAATTGGAAAACTTTTACACATTGGACAGATATGCTCTTCACTCCATATGATCAGTGAATGAGTCAAACCACATTCTTAGTAGTATTTCCATGCTACGCTCATACTTTCCATGCTGCCAGAAAGGTTACTGCATCAAAGCAAATGAGACAGTGGAAATTTTTTTTCAAAGCACCAGATACCTCAAAGTATCTTCAAGTCACTTGTTCCAAGACATATCATTTTTGAAAAATATGGTCTCATTGCAAACTGCCAGAAAAAAAAAACAGATGTCAAGCTGCTGCAATAAAGAAGCAACCTCAAATTTCAGTTGCCTATGCCCCATACCCTTGGTACTATGGCTGCTCTTTTGCACCTGAAATGACATCTACTGCACATGAATGGAGTGGGCTACATCAGATGGCACTGAATGACATGGGGTCAGATGATGTGGAGTCTGTGTGGTTGGAGTTGAGGAACCACAAAGGCAAAAAAACCTGAATGGGAGTTATGTACAGACCTCCTAACAGTGGTCAGGACCAGGGGTGCAAGATGTACCAGGAAATAGATATGGCATGTCAGATAGGCAAGGTCATGATGATCATGGGGGACTTCATTATGCAGTTGGACCGGGTGAATAATATTGCCAGTAGATCCAAAAAAAGGGAATGCTTACAGAATGGCTTTTTGGAAAAGCTTGTGATTGAGCCCACAAGGGAGCAGGCTATTCTGGACTTAGTGCTATGGAATGAGCCAGACTTTATAAAAGATCTTAAAGTGAGCGAACACTTAGCAGGCAGCGACCATAATATGGTAGAGTTCAGTCTGCAGTGTGAAAGAGAGAAGGCAAAATTGGATGTAATGGTATTACAGTTAAATAAAGGTTATTACAGGGGCATGAGGGCAACACTGATGAAAGTCGACTGGAAGCAGAGCCTAGCAGGGAAGACAGTAGAGCAACAATGGCAGGAGTTTCTGGGTGTAATTGAGGACACAGTACAGAGATTCTTCCCAAAGAAAAGAAAGATTATCCGAAGGGGGATTTGACAGCCATGGCTGACAAAAGAAGTCAGGAAATGGATCAAAGAAAAAGAGAAAGCCTATAAAGTGACCAAGAGCACTGGGAAATCAGAAGATTGGGAAGGCTACAAAAACAAACGGAGGATAACAAAGAGAGAAAAAAGGAAGGAGAGGATTAGATATGAAGGTAGGCTAGCCAGTAATATTAGAAATGATAGTAAAAGTTTCTTTCAATACATTTGAAACAAATGAGAGGCAAAGTAGACATTGGACCACTCCAAATTGATGCAGGAAGGCTAGTGATGAGAGATAAGGACATAGCTAAAGAACTTAATAAATACTTTGCATCAGTCTTCACAGTGGAAGACATGAGTAATATCCCAACAATTAAGGAGAGTCACGGTCAGACTTGAATATGGTAACCATTACAAAAGAGAAAGTGCTAGAAAAGCTAAAAGGTCGAAAAATTGATAAATCTCCTGGCCCCAATGGGCTACACCCTAGAGTTCTGAGGGAGAAGGCTGAGGAAATAACAGAGGCATTGGTTGTGATCTTTCAAAAATCACTGGAGTCAGGGAAAGTCCCAGATAATTGAAAAATCACTGTTGTAAACCCCTTGTTCAAGAAAGGATCAAGGCAAAAGATGGAAAATTATAGGCTGATTAGCCTAACCTCAGTTGTTGGTAGTCAGGGAAAGTCCCAGATAATTGAAAAATCACTGTTGTAAACCCCTTGTTCAAGAAAGGATCAAGGCAAAAGATGGATTTATAGGCTGATTAGCCTAACCTCAGTTGTTGGTAAAATTCTAGAATCCATCATTAAGGACGAGATTTCTAAATTCTTGGAAGTGCAGGGTCAGATTAGAACAATTCAGCATGGATATAGTAAGGGGAGGTCATGCCTGACAAACCTATTAGAATTCTTTGAAGAGATAGCAAGTAGGTTCGACCAGGGAAACCCAGTGGATGCTATCTATCTAAACTTCCAAAAGACCTTTGACAAGATGCCTGAATGGGAGGCTGCTGTGTAAGGTGAGGGCCCATGGTAATCGAAGTGAGCTACTGGCATGGATTGAGGATTGGCTGTCTGTCAGAAGGCAGAGAGTTGGGATAAAAGGTTTTTTTTTGGAAAGGCAACCGGTGACAAGTGGTGCCCCGCAGGGTTCAGTGTTTGGGCGGCAGCTGTTCACTTTATACATTAATGATCTGGATAAAGGGACTGGGGGCATTCTGGTGAAGTTTGCCAATTATACAATGTTAGATGGACAGGCAGGTAGTGCTGAGGAGTGGGGAGGCTACAGAAAGATTAAGAAAGCTTTGGAGAATGTTCCAAGAGCAAATGCGAGGTCTTGCACTTTGGAAAAAAGAATACGGGCATGGACTATTTTTAAAACGGTGAGAAAATTCATAAAGCCTTACTACAAAAGGATCTGGGAGTGCTAGTACCAGATTCTCTAAATATAATAAAGGTTAACTTGCAGGTTGAGTCTGTGATTAAGAAAGCAAATGTAGTGTTGTCATTTATCTCAGGAGGGTTGGAAGATAAAAGCAGCGACATCCTTCTGAGACTTTATAAAGCTCTGGTTAGGCCCCATTTAGAATACTGTGTCCAATTTTGAGCCCCTCACCTCTGGAAGGACATACAGGTACAGGAGCGTGTCTCGTGGGGATTCACACGGATGATCCCTGGAATGGTAGGCCTAACATACGATGAACGGCTGAGGATCCTGGGACTGTATTCATTACAGTTTAGAAGGTTGAGGGGAGACCTAATAGAAACTTACAAGACAATGCATGGCTCAGAAAATGTGAATGCTGGAAAGTTGTTTCCATCAGCCGGGGATACTAGGACCCGTGGGCACAGCCTTAGAGTTAGAGGGGGTCAATTTAGAACTGAAATGCGGAGATACTTCTTCAGCCAGAGAGTGGTGGGCCTGTGGAATTCATTGCCATGGAGTGCAGTGGAGGCTGGGACATTGAATGTCTTCAAGGCAGAGATTGATAAATTCTTGTTCTCACAAGGAATTAAGGCCTCTGGGAGAGTGCGGGTAAGTGGAGTTGAAATGCCCATCAGCCATGATTAAATGGCAGAGTGGACCTGATGGGCCAAATGGCCTTACTTCCACTCCTATGTCTTATGGTCTTATGTTATTTTGTGTCGATCTTTAACATAATTACGGAAAGCCAGTGTGAGAAGTAATGCTGAGCAGCAGGATTAACACAAATTTGAATCGAGCAATCTCGTGTTACAATTTTTAGTCTCATTACTCAAGCTAATGATTTTGCTTAACATCGCACAGCCCAACTTGCACTCAGTAGCTGGAAGGATCCCCAAACATTACCAGTGAAATAGATCATTTAGCAGAAAGAATATGTCTTTGCTGATTCCACTGCTGATCAATTTGTACAGGCTGTTGTGAATTACTTAGTTTACATAGCTTCTTAATGTAAGTGAAGTTAACAAGGAATGGGATAATGAAACATGTCATTCTCTCCCCCACAGGTTCAGCCCATTACAAATTTTACTTCCAGTTACGTGCTCTGTTATCTTTATCCACCTTGGCCTGGAGTGTGACAGGGAAAATCACAATAGGCAATACCAAATTGGACAAGTTGTTTGAAAATAGAGAAATGGCAAAATTAATGGATAATTACATGTAAAGAGACATTATTGATATTGGTGGTGGATTGCAGAATTAAAGGTATTTTTATAATGTTTCATTTTTCATCAATTCTAAAACTAAGATTTAATTGACTGCTCCTTGGTCTCCTCCTTCACCAACTGACCATCAGAAATTTGACAAAGTGCTCTCAAAGTGACAAAGTTAAAAATCACACAACACCAGGTTAGAGTCCAACAGGTTTATTTGGAAGCACTAGCTTTCAGAGCGATGCTCCCTTATCAGGTGGTTATGAAGTATAAGATCATAAAACACAGAATTCATAGCAAAAGATTACAGTGTCACATAGTGATATATTGAACAAACCTGGATTGTTAGGTCTTTCATCTTTTAAAATGCAAATTTCGGTTCCTTAATATGTAAATCCCAGAACTTCTTTTAAGTCACCTTCTCGAGATAACTTAAGGTTTTATAACAAAAGGTGACATCTCAGCTCAGACAATGCATTAAAGGTGTGAGGTCAGAATCTGTCTGTATCCCAAATCTGAGTCAGACTGGTTCTATTTCCAAAGTGTAATTTAAAAATATTACATGTTTTGACTGCTTGTATTAATTGCCTGCAGATTATGCATTTTTTGAGCAAAGTAGAATGTATCTGCAAATATAATTCTGCAAATACAAATTCACCCCATAGACTTGCATGTGTGTGCATACGCCATACAACCCTGTCATGTCAACCACTGCAAGACATGAGTTGGCCACTGCAAGACATGTCCGAGTGTTGACACAGATACCACCAATTCTGTGGAGACACCACCCACCATGTACGCTGCAGGTATTTATGTGACTCGGCCAACATTGCCTATCTCATAAGCTGCAGCGAATGATGCCCCGAGGCATGGTACATTGGCAAGACCAAGCAGAGGCTACAACAACGGATGAATGGACACCGCGCAACAACCACCAGGCAGGAGTGTTCCCTCCCAGTTGGGAAGCACTTCAGCAGTCCAGGACATTCAGCTTCAGATCTTCGGGCGACCATCCACAAAGGCGGATTTTGGGACAGGCAACAATGCAAAGTGGCCCAGCAGAGGTTGACAGCCAAGTTCAGTACCCATGAGGATGGCCTCAACGCAGATATTGGGTTCATGTCACACTACAGGTGACCCCACTACACTATACACTCACTCTCTCTCTCTCTCTCTCTCACACACACACTCTTACAAACTCACACACTCATGTAGACCCTCTCTCATACACACGATCTCTCACCCACACACACATACCCTCTCACAGACCTATACGCCATCACACACACACACACTTTACCAACCTTTCATGCACGCAAACACAAACTCTCTCACATGCATTCACACTCACATGTACACACACATGCACGCACTCACTCTCTCTCACGCATGCACACAGATATAAGACTATGGGGTGAATTTGTATTTGCAGAATTATATTTGCAGATACATTCTATTTTGCTCAAAAAATGTACAATCTGTAGGCAATTAATGCATGTAATATTTTGTAAATTCCACTTTGGAAATAGAACCAGTCCGACTCAAGGTTGGGATACAGACAGACTCTGACCTCACACCTTTAATGGAGAAGCGCAGCAGGTCAGGCAGCATCTAGGGAACAGGAGAATCGACGTTTCGGGCATTAGCCCTTCTTCAGGAATGAGGAAAGTTTGTCCAGCAGGCTAAGATAAAAGATAGGGAGGAGGGACTTGGGGGAGGGGCGTCGGAAATGTGATAGGTGGAAAAAGGTCAAGGTGAGGGTGATAGGACAGATTGGGGTGGGGGCGGAGAGGTCGGGAAGAAGATTGCAGGTTAGGGAGGCGGTGCTGAATTTGATGGA
>NC_057739.1:16692243-16733784 GCF_004010195.1 Chiloscyllium plagiosum | reverse complement strand
CCATTTCCTGAAGAAGGGCTAATGCCCGAAACGTCGATTCTCCTGTTCCCTAGATGCTGCCTGACCTGCTGCGCTTCTCCAGCAACACATTTCCATCTCTGATCTCCAGCATCTGCAGACCTCATTTTCTCCTCACACCTTTAATGCATTGTCTGAGCTGAGATGTCACCTTTTGTTATAAAACCTTAAGTTATCTCGAGAAGGTGACTTGAAAGAAGTTCTGGGATTTATATATTAGTGAACCGAAACCTGCATTCTGAAAGACAGGTTTGTTCAATATATCACTATGTGACACTGTAATCTTTTGCTATGAATTCTGTGTTTTATGATCTTATACTTCATAACCACCTGATAAGGGAGCAGCGCTCTGAAAGCTAGTGCTTCCAAATAAACCTGTTGGACAGTAACCTAGTGTTGTGTGATTTTTAACTTTGCCCACCTCAGTCCAAAACCAGCTCCTCCACAGGGAGGCTCTCAAAGGGAGTCATGTCCAGCCAACATGAAGCTTACATGCTGCCTCATCAGTAGCAACAGGTAAGGCTGATCATGCAACATTATCCCCGAACCTTTTTCAGTCTTTATCCAATTTTGTACCACAATCTCCTCCTCCAGCACTCCCCTATAATTAACTCAGTCAGCCGGTCAACTCACAAAATGAAACAGGGACCTTGGAGGCAGTAATTCAGTATATGTATCCAGGTGCTAATTGTGGTATATTTGACAATTTCTAGTAAGCTGATTAGATTTGTTTTACATTCAGGACAGAATTTTATAAGGGTCTGAGTGACATAGGCTATAGTGCGATACATGACAGAATCAGGCAGCTAGTGGGTGAGGCTGACCTCAATATTGAAATCATCATCCTCCATCTTTACATTCTTCTTCTGCAGTGTGCTGAGATTGTCAGCATCAAATAATGGGTTGCCAACTGACAGCAATTAACATTTGTTAAGTTCATGGCTGACATCCCAACTCACCCCACTAATATGCAGGTTCTAATCTTGCCAAATTAGACGTCAGGAAATCTCAACATGGAAATCATAGAATGCACCTGCTTGCTCCAAATGATCTCCATGTTGGAAATTGGGCACCGGCATTTCAGGGTGCAGATGTGGGGAGGCAATGGCCTAGTGATATTATTGCCAGACTATAAACCCAGAAAACACAGCTAATATTCGGGGACCCAGATTCGACCATGGCAGATGTTAGAATTTGAATTCAATAAATAATCTGGAATTGTAGGATCTAATGATATCCATGAAAGCATTGTCAATTGTCATTTACTATTGGCCTTCAGGGAAATACAAAAATCTGTCATCCTTACCTGGATTGGCCTACATGTGACTCCACAGCCATAGTAATGTGGTTGATACTCAACTGCTCTCTGGACAATTTGGGATGGGCAGTATCTGCTAGCCTAGCCAGAGACGCCCACATCTCATGAGTGAATAAAAACTCCATGAGCACTGACTACATGCACCTCACATCCATAGTCATTGCTGTCCAAAATGTGCCAGCCTTTAAGAATACTCACAAAGAATATCTTCAATTCAATACAGGGCTCTTCCACACTTCAATGCTCATCTCGGTTTACGCCAGCAACTATCATTGTAAGACTGCAGCAAGAGCTCTATGCATTCGGGCACACACACCCAGCTCATGCACTAATCAGGCTGCATCTCCAGCCTCTTTGCTAGGTCTTATAGCACTCACCCACTTTGGGCCTATCTGGATGCTCACTGCCTTGTCTCTCTGTGCTTTAACCCCTCAACTAGAGATTCTAGCTCTACTGCCGTCTTGCCATGCAGATTATTTCTATTCACTCATGGGTCATAGCCATCGCTGGCTGGCCATCCCCAGTTGCCTTGAGAAGGTGGCAATGAGCAGCCCACCTGAACCGTTGCAGTCCAAATACTGTAGATTTAACCACAACACCTTTAGGAAGGGAATTCCAGGATTTTGTCCCAACAATGGCAAAATATTTCCAAGTCAAAATGGTGGTTAGCTTGGAGGGGATCTTGCAGGTGGTTGTGTTCCCGTGTGTCTGCTGCCCTTAAACTTCCATATGGAAGTGGTCATGGGTTTGGAAAGTGCTATGTTAGGATCTTTGTGAATTTCTGCAGTGCATTGTGGCAGTAGAACACAAGGAGTCTACAAGCATTGGTGGTGGAGGGTGTAGATGTTCGTGATGTGGTACCAGGCAAGTGAGCTGCTTTGTCCTGGATAGTGTCAAGCTTGTTGAGTGATGTCAGAATTGCGCTGCTCCAAGCAAGTAGGGAGTATTCCATTACACTCCTGACTTGCGCCTTGTAGATTTTGGACAGGTTTTGGGGAGTCAGGAGGTGAATTACTCACCACAGTATTCCTATCCTCTCACCTGCACTTAGAATCACTGTGTGGTGAGTCCGTTTGAGTTTCTGGTCAATGGTAACTCCAAGGATGTTGATAGTGGGGACATTTAGTGATGGGAACACCACTGAATGCCAAAGAGCAGTGGTGAGATGGTCTCTTATTGGAGATGGTCCTTGTCTAGCATTTATGTGGTGTGAATATTACTTGCCATTTGTCAGCCTAAGCTTGGAAACTGTTCAGATCTTGTTACATTTGAAAATGGACTGATTCAGTATCTGAGGAGTCATGGTGTTGAACATTATGCACCTATTTGCAAACATCCCCATTTCTGACCTTATTATTAATGGAAGGTCATTGATGAAGCAGCTGAAGGTGTTTGGGTCTAGGATACTGCCCAGAGAAACTCCTGCAGAGATAGAACATAGAACATAGAGCATCACAGCGCAGTACAGGCCCTTCAGCCCTCACTGTTGCGTTGACTTGTGAAACCAATCTGAAGCCCATCTTATCTACCCTACTCCATTCTCATCCATATGCCTGTCTAATGACCATTTAAATGCCATTAAAGTTGGCAAGTCTACTACTATTGCAGTCAATGCGTTCCACGCCCCTACTACTCTCTGAGTAAAGAAACTACCTCTGACATCTGTCCTATATCTACTACCCCTCAATTTAAAGCTATGCCCCCTTGTGCTAGCTATCGCCATCCAAGGAAAAAGGCTCTAACTGTCCAACCTATCTAACCCTCTGATTATCTTATATGGCTTAATTTAGTCACCTCTCAACCTTCTTCTCTCATCAAAAACAGCCTCAAGTCTCTCAGCCTTTCCTCGTAAGACCTTCCTCCATACCAGTTAGCATTCTAGTAAATCTCCTCTGAACCCTTTCCAAAACTTTCACATCCTTCCTACAATGGAGGGACCAGAACTGTACACAATACGCCATGTATGGCCGCACCAGAGTTTTGTGCAGTTGCAGCATGACCTCACGGTACCGAAACTCAATCCCTCTACCAATCAAAGGTAACACATTGTATGTTATCGTAAAACACTACCTACATGGGTGGCAACTTTCAGGGATCTATGTACCTGGACATCGAGGTATCTCTCCTCATCGACACTACCAAGAATCTTACCATTAGCCCAGTACTCTGCATGCCTGTTATTCCTTCCAAGGTGAATCACCTCACACTTTACCACATTAAACTCCATTTTCCATCTCTCAGCCCAGTTCTGCAGCTTATCTATGTTTCTCTGTAACCTCTAATATCCTTCGTCATGATCCACAACTCTACCAACCTTAGTGTTATCCGCAAATTTACTAACCCATCCTTCTATGCCCACATCTAGGTCATTTATAAAAATGACAAACAACAGTGGACCCAAAACAGATCCGTGCAGTACCCCACTAGTAACTGAACTCCAGGATGAATATTTCCCATCAATCACCATCCTCTGTCTTCTTTCAGCTAGCCAATTTCTGATCCAAACTAAATCCCCCTCAACCCCATGCCTCTGTATTTTGTGCAATAGCCTACCGTGGGAAACCATATCAATGCCTTAGTGAAATCCATATACACCACATCAACCACTTTACCATCATCCACCTGTTTAGTCACCTTCTCAAAGAACTCAATAACGTTTGTGATGCAAAGCCATGTTGACTATCCCAAATCAAATTACTCCTCTCTAGATGGCTATAAATCCTATCACTTATAACTCTTTGCAACACTTTTCCCACAGCCAAAGTAAGGCTCACAGGTCTATAATTTCCAAGGTTATCTCTACTCCCGTTCTTGAATATGGAATGACATTTGCTATCCTCCAGTCTTCCGGCATTATTACTGTAGACAATGACGACATAAAGATCAAAACCAAAGTCTCAGCAATCTCCTCCCTGGCTTCCCAGGGAATCCTAGGATAAATCCCATCCAACCCAGGGGATTTATCTATTTTTACACTTTCCAGAATTGCTAACACCTCCTCCTTGTGAACCTCAATCCCATCTAGTCTAGGAGCCTGTACCTCCGTAGTCTCCTCAAAGACATTTTCTTTTTCTAATGTGAATACCAACAAAACGTATTAATTTAGCGCTTCCCCTATCTCCTCTGAGCCCCCACTCAACTTCCCACTACTATCCTTGATTGGTCCTAATCTTACTCTAGTCATTCTTTTGTTCCTGATACATCTATAGAAGTCTTAGGGTTTTCCTTGATCCTATCGGCCAACGACTTCTCATGTCCCCTCCTGGCTCTTCTTAGCTCTCTCTTTAGGTCTTTCCTGACTAATTTGTAACTCTCAAGCATCCTCACTGAGCCGTCACATCTCTACTGCTGTTGCAGACAGTGCATTCCATGCCCCTACTACTCACATCTCATCCTAACATAAGCCTTCTTCTTCCACTTGACAAGAAATTCAACTTAGTAAACCATGGCTCTTGCATTAGACAACTTCCTTCCTGCCTGACCTGTATATATTTATCAAGGACCCACAGTAGCTGGTCCTTGAATAAGTACCACATTTCAATTGTGCCCATCCCTTGCAGTTTCCTTCCCTATCCTATGCATTCTAAACTTTGCCTAATCACATTGTAATGGAGCTGAGATTACTGACAGCCAACAACCACAACCAGCTTTCTATGTGCCAGGAATGACTTCAGCCAGTGAAGAGTTTGCCCTCTGATATCCATTGACTACAGCTTTGCTCAAGGTCCTTGATATCACACACGGTCATAGAGTCATAGAGATATACAGCATCAAAACAGACCCTACGGTCCAACTCATCCATGCCAACCAGATATTCTAAACTAAGTTGCCAGCACTTGGCCCATGTCCCTCTAAACCCTTCCTGTTCATGTACCCATTCACTTGCCTTTTAAGTTATAATTGTACCAGCCTCCATTACTTCCTCTAGCATCTCATTCCATTCAATTAAATGCTGCCTTGTTAGCATTTAAGGGCTATAACTCTCACCTCATCTCTGGAATTCAGCTCTACTGTCCATGTTTGAACCAAGGCTGTAATGAGTTCAGGAGCTGAGTGGTCCTGGGTGGAATCCAAACTGGGTGTCTCTGAGTGGATTATTGCTGTGCAGGTGCTGCTTGCTGTTACTGATACCTTCCACCACTTTAATGATGATCAAGAGTAGATTGATAGGGCGATAATGAGCTGGGTTGGATTTGTCCTGTTTTTTGTGTGCAGGACATACCTGGGGAATTTTCCACATTGTCAGGTAAATGTCAGTGTTGTAACTGTTCTGGAAGAGCTTGGCGAGGGGAGTGGCAAGCCCTGGAGCTCAAGTCTGCAGTACTATTCCTGGAATGTTGTTAGGGCCCATTGCCTTTGCAGTATCCAGTGTCTCCAGTCATTTCTTGATATCAAGAGGAATAATTCGAATTGGCTGAAATTTGGTATCTGTGATGCCGAGGATAACTGAAGGAAGCTGAGATTGATCATTCATTTTGCACTTCTAGCCGAAGATAGCTGTGAATGCTTCAGCCTTTTCTATTGCTCTTCCATCATTGAAAATTGGGATATTTGTGGAGCCTCCTCCTCCTCCAGTGAATTGTTTAATCATTCACCAGCTTTCTGGATCTGGCAGGACTGCCGAGCTTAGATCAGATCCGTTGATTGTGGGGTTGCTTAATTTTGTATATCATACGCTGTTTACGCTGTTTGTTGTGCAAATAGTCCCGTTTGGTGGCTTCACCAGGTTGACCCCTCATCTTTATGTTTACCTGGTGCTGCTCCTGGCATGGCCTCCTGCACTGTCCATTGAACTCGGGTAAATCTCTGGTTTGATGATAATGGTTGAGTGGGGAGTTTGCGAGCCCATGATGTTACTAGACTGTGCTGGAGTACAATTCTGCTACTGTTGATGGCCCATAGCGCCTCATGGATGCCCAATAGCGCCTCATGGATGCCCAATGGATCTTGATTTGCTAAATTGGTTCAAACTCTTTCCCATTTCGTGCAGTGATAGTATCACAAGAGGGAGGGTATTCTTGATGAGAAGGTGAAATTTTGTCTCCACAAGGACTGTGCACTGGCCACTTTTACTGATACTGTGATGGACAGACATATCTGCAGCCAATGGATTGGTAAGGATGAGGTCAAGTATATTTTTCCCTCCTGTTGGTTCCCTCACCACCTGCTGCCAATCCAATCTAGCAGCTATGTCCTTGAGGATCTCACCAGTTTGATCAGTAGTGCTGCTGCTGCTGAACCATCCTTGGTGGTGGATATTGAAATCCCTTCATCCAGAGTACCTTTTGCATGCTTGCCAACCTCAGTGTTTCCTCCAAATGTTGCTCAACATGGAGGAGAAGTTGAGGGTGGACAGTACGTGGTAATCAGCAGGAGTGAGCAATAAAGTTCCAAGCAATATTTGTGCCAGGGCTCGTCCGCAAGGCTAACTGTCACTGAGTATGTCAGAACTGCAAAGACATATTAAAACCGATATGCAGATCCATTGGTGATAAACACAAGAGATGATCATGGAAATCGGGCATGGCTTTACAAAGTCCAAAACAGCTGGGGCTTTGATACTCATGTGTTGCAACATGCACAGATGATGTTTAATGACATTGTTCACAGGCAGCAGTGAGACACAGATGTCAAAAGTTACAAAACTCTATGGATCAGCGCTTTCTTCTGAGTTCCTTCTCAAGCTGCTTCTCCCAGCTGCTTCTCTGTGATGCCACATGGCTTCCATTTCCCTGAAGTGTATCTTTTTCAGCAGTTGCTTGGCCAATCTTTGTATCTTTTGCCAGACTTTAGCTCTCCATACAGCAACTGGCTCAGACTGCAATGGTCCACCACTCTAATTATATATCCAGCACAGTTCAGTTGGGCTTTCAAAGGCATTGCTTCAATATTCAATATTGATTGGACTCAATCTAAAATTTCAAGATTTGCAATCCAATCTTGACACCAAATGCTGAGAATAAAGTGAAATGTAGCGAAGGGAAATTGTTCCAATTGTCTTAAGTTTTTACAATCCAGGACTCAGACCATAAAAGAGGGAGTAAATGCCAACAGCATTGCACATCTGATCTTCATGGACAGTTTAATATTGCAGTGGTTTCGTGCTCTGGCGTGGGTACCTTGCTGATGCTGGATGGTATGTCTTTTTTAAGTAAATCATTGATGATGCTTCTGAAGTATTTAGTTTTAACATTCTTCTGATTTGCATCACTATACCACGTCGTTGATATATATGAATATATATTCCTCGACTATAATTACCAAATTATGCATTCATAAAATGCTCTCTACCTTGTTTTTAATCTTCTTGCTATTTACTGTTTATTCTTTTTTATAGGTATCTTTATTGAAAAATAAGATTTTTGAGATATTTTACAAAATTACAAAGATAGTACAAACTAGTGTATTCCACTTTACAATATAATAACAACACCAATTTAGAATTTTAAAAAATCTAACTACTAATCTATTGTACAAACAACCAAAACATAAAAAAGGATATCATACATTACTAACAATAAGCAAAAGGAGAAAAGAAAACAAATAAGTAAATAAATAACTAAATACATATTCAAAATAAATTTATATTAAGTCATAACAAAATCCGTATTTGTACGGGATTCCTTCTCCCGGGAGCCCCTGAACCAGCCAGAACCATTACCATGGCTAAATAAAGGCCCTGAACAATATGGCTGATATATCTGTGTCGATGTAATTCTAAAAGGCCTGCCATGTTCTATAAAATAATTCCATTTTTTGGTGCACTATATTCGTTAGGAAATCAAGGGGGATACATTCCATGACTATCCTATGCTGAAAATATGTTGCTGAAAAAGCGCAGCAGGTCAGGCAGCATCCAGGGAACAGGAGAATCGACGTTTCGGGCATAAGCCCTTCTCCTGTTCCCTGGATGCTGCCTGACCTGCTGCGCTTTTCCAGCAACACATTTTCAGCTCTGATCTCCAGCATCTGCAGACCTCACTTTCTCCCATGACTATCCTATGCCAATTCGAAGGTTCTGGGGGACCTTCAGATACCCAATTCACTAAAATGGTTTTTCTCACACAAAAGGAAAGGATAGTGAATAAGTTCCTCTCGTATACATCCAAAGAGGGGAAATTTGGGGAGCCCAAAAGTAAAGATGCTGGGTCCAACCCAATCTCCATACCCAAAATCTTTGCCAAGACATTCACTACTCTGTCCCAGTACCTGCGGATCTTATGGCATGTCCACAGACAATGCGTGAGAGTACCGACTTCTATTTTGCATTTAGGACACATTGGAGGTGCTCCTGCCTTGAACTTTGCAAGTCGCTCAGATGCCATGTGAGCCCTGTGAAGTATCTTCGATTGAGTAACCTGATTTTTGTTACAGATAGAGATCTTCCTGGTGTTTTCCCAGACATCCTCCCACATCTCTAAGGAGAGTTCCATCCCCAATTCTTGACTCCAGGTTTTATATAACAGTTCTATGTCCTTCAATACCCTATTACATAGTAAGTGGTAGAGAGTACTGACCAAGGGCGGACCCATCGGCTGAAGAACTCTCCTTTCCCTATCCGATTTATAAGGATTAATTATCAGTGTGGTCTTCTTTTGTACAAAGTCTTGTATTTGAAAATACTAAAAAAAGTCCTTGCCAGGCAGCCCAAACTTCTGACGCAGCTGTTTGAAGGACATCATGACCCCCCTAATCAAACAGATCTCTCAAACAGGAGATACCTCTGGACTCCCAGATTTTAAATACAGCATCAGTCAGCACTGGCTGGAATCCCAACATTCCCACTATAGGGGCATAAGGGGAGGTTTTTGCAGGTCATCCTCATCCTGCTGCATTATCCTCCAGGCTTTGATTGTATTTAATACAATAGGGTTTTTATAATGATCCTTAATAACTCTCATCTTATCCATAAGTAGTATGTTGATGAGGGGACATTTTGCTTGGGAGGCCTCATTATCTAACCAAATTGATTGTGGGTCACAAGAGAGCCAATCAGCTACGTAAGATAAAAGGGAGTTCAATTGGTACCTCCTGAAATCTGGAAAGTCCAGGCCACCCCTTACTTGTGGAAGCTGCAGCTTTTCTAATTTAATAAGGGGCCGTCTATGATTCCAAATAAAGGAGCCGAGCCAACCATAAAGCTTATGCAATGCCTCTCTCGGCAGCATCAAGGGGAGCATTCTCATAGGGTATAAAAGGCGAGGTAGAATATTCATCTTAACCAAAGCTATTCTACCTAGCCAGGATATTGGGAGATCTTCCTAGTGTTGAAGGCCCTGTCGTATTTTCTCTAATAAGTGTGTATAATTGGCTTTATATAGCTGACCAAATGCCGGAGTAATAAAAATACCTAAGGAAAGAAAACCTCCCAGTGACCACCGAAAGGGGAAATGGGATCCATCCAGAAGATTGATATACTGGCAAGGCCTCCCAGTGTCATGGCCTCTGATTTCATAAAATTGATTTTGTAACCTGAGAACATACCAAATAAGTTAACCACTTGAATTAAGCAGGGCACAGATGTCAATAGATCATTTAAGAAAAGGAGGACAGCATCCGCATAGAGAGTAATTTTGCGCTTACCCGATCCGCGTGAGCTATAGATAAGAATCCAAAGAAAGGATAAGGAATGAGCCCCTCCCCCCAAGGAAAGATGGAGAAGAGAAAGAGGGAGAAAGGAAGAGGGAAAGACAAAAGGTGGGGGGGGGGGGGCAAAATAAAGTCCTGCAGCCTACTTGAGAGCATCCAGGAATTCCTTTACTTTTTCCGGTGACCCGAAGTTATATACAGATCCACCATGACTGAAGCGCAACGTTGCCAGATATCGCATGGAATATTGAAAATTTAAATCCCTCAGACGCTTCTTCGCCTCATCAAATGCCTCCCTCTTGCGGACCACAACCGGAGAAAATTCCTGAAACAACATTATCTTGGAGCCCTTGTACATCATGGCATGGGGATCCTTCCTCAAGTCTCTGGAGGCCTCCAGCAGCATTTGTTTTTCTCTGTAATGTTGAAGTTGAACTCAGACCGGACGGGGGCACCGGTCCAACCAGGGCCTGCGCACAGCAACCCGGTGGACCCACTCAACCCGTACCTGGCCCAGTTCAGACTCCAATTCCAACAGCAGTGAGAGCCATTGATCCAGGAGATCAACAATCTGGCCTTCCTCTTCCCGTTCGGGAAGGCCCAACAATTGAATATTTTTCTGACATCAATTTTCGGGGCCATCAATATGTTCCTCCAGAGTCCAGACTCGACACTCCAGAGCCCGGACCTGACCCATAGATGACTCAGCAGCAGTCTTGAAGGCTGCAGCCCGTTGCTCTGCCCCCTTGACATGCTGCCCGAGTTTCTCAATCTCTCGGTCATGCATCTGCAGCATGACCGAGATCGACTCCCACCTGGACCGGGTCTCTTCGATGGATGCATCAATCTTCTCTCAGAGTTTAACGAACTCCGAGATTAGGCTCACCTCTGTAGGTAAGTCCCCCGGGGTGGCCGCGGACATCTCTGTTGCTGCAGGGGAGGGGGGTGGCGTTGGGTGGGGGTAGGGGTCCCTGCCTGCTGCGAACTGCGAGAGCCTTTGCCTTTGGTCATTTTAAAAAGCACCAAGTTGTTAAACGTTGATGCAGAATGGCCAAAGCTACTGGGCAAAAACTATTTTAAGCAATTTAGCAGGTGAGGTAAGGGTGGGTACCCCACTTTGCCTGAGTCTTGGGCTGAGCTCTGCAGACTCAGACCTACTGGGTCATCGCCATTTTGGATCTCCCGTTTGTTCCTCTTACTTCATTCTTCAGTGATCCCCTGTCTTTTTGGATTAACTTTAATTTTTGAATTTGCCGATTATAATAAGCTTCCTTACTTTGTTTCATTTCAAGCTGTACATTATTTTCTAGGCATGGATCTCTAAATTTGGATGTAAATCCTTTGCCCTACAAAGGTAATTTGACCAAGCCTTACTTGAACTATCTCTTTTTTGAAGGGTTCCCATTGGTCATTTACTGTTTGATGACCAATAATTGATTAAAATTTACTGAGGCAAGATATCCATTCAACTGAAGTGGCTTATCTCCTTTAATTTCAATTTGAATTTTCTTTGTCCTTTGTCCATAATGATTGATTGTGTTATGATCACTGCTTCCCAACTGCCTTCTACCTGCATCATGTTTGATCACTTTTTTTACCCGAACTAGATCTGGCACTGCTTCCTTCCTCGTTTGACTGAAAATATGACCAAAAAGGTTCTCTTGTGTACACTTGAGGAATTCCTTCTCATTTTTAGCCCCTTAGTTTCTATTTGAATAATAGGTGCTGTCCATATCACAACTCTTATGTTCTTGCATGCTTCTACAGCTTACTTGCAGGTATGTTAGCCTGTCTGTTTCTCACTATGAAAATAAACACCAAGCAGGACAATAGCTCCTCTCTTGTTCCCTAGTTTGAATCAAGTTGATGAAAGTAAACCATCTCTTTCAAGTCCTGTTATAGAATATGTCATCGTTACTGCTATCACCTTCCATTATCCCTTCCGTAACTTTCCCAAACATCTTTTTAGCCAGGAATACTTGATGCTAAGTCCTCCCCTTGTTTCAGTCAAGTCTCTAATAATGCCATTATATCATAATTCCACAAGGTGACTTATGCCTTCAGTTCAACCTATCTTGTTCACTATGTTTCGGGTATTTATTCAAATTAAATTTTCCATTCATAATCCAAAACCATCTCAGTATGCCCTGCATTTCACTTCCCACACCCTCATCTCTTCTGGTCCCTCCGATTTCTAAGCTCATCTTTATTCTGATACTGTTCATCTCTCTCAATCCTCTATGTATTTTCCTCTCTCATACTTCATTTTGATGTTCAGCCCCCTTCAAATTATTATAAATCTTCTTGAGAGTACCAGCTAATCTCATTGCAAAAGTATCAAGCCCGTGTTGCAGTGTAACCAAATTGTCTCGAAGCGGTCCCTTATACCCCACAATTATTTTTCTGCTCTCCACAAGTCCAAAGCCCTCCCTCTTGCACCAGTTCTCTGCAACATATTTAACCATCTTCTCTCTTTTTTCATGCGACATCCATGATGTCCTTGAAGTTCTAATCAGTGCTCAATTATGCAATGATACCACATTCAAGCAAGCAGAAGAGATATGTCCCAAGAACATCATCATCTGGTACAGGAACTGAAGCTGAGCTTTTGGCACCATTAAGCAGCACACTCTGAACTACCTAAGCAAGCCAGAGCTCTTCCTGGTTTATTTTACTGCTCCTATACACACAGACACATGCCTGTGGGAGAAATTCAGAGATTGCCATCTTAGACGTCATGTTTTTCAATGTTTGCTTCAGCTCCTGAAACAGTTGCCTCTTGGAAATCAACCATTTTTATTATTTCAATCTTGGTTTCAACATGGATATTGATGTCAGGATGTACTCTCATCTTGCAAAATATTCTGCACTGGTTGAATAAAATCCTTTCCCCTGGCGCCAAGGGAGTAACTCATCAAGGGAGATTAATATTCATGGTTGTAAAATTGCATTCTTTCCTCCTTGACTATTGTAATCCCAATCACCAGATTTTTTGTGGTCACACATTCAATTCTTTTTGTTTTCTATGCCTCTCTATGCAATTTCTTTCTGCCCCTGGGTACTGTGGATTTCCTCTTGACTATATTCCCCTGAGATGTCATTACCTTAACCCATATAAAGCACTGAAAACTGGATTGTGCATGCTCAGAACTGTCGGATTCTGCATTTTTTAACCCCTTTTGACCCTGTTGCTTGGCCACTCATATATTGTCATCCTGGACTTCCTTTAGCTCAGGGGTGGTCATCTCTAGGAATGCGCACGCCAGGAAATCCTCAGCCTGTATGTCCTGGAGTAACCCTAGCTGGTTCCCAAGATTAGAAATCCTAACGTGACTTCAAGCAACTGGAGTTACTTCCTACACACATGGCTATCCAGGGCATTTAAACTACTGTGGACAGTCTATAAAGTAGAAGCCAATCATTTTGCTTAAAATTTGACCTAGTTTTAGGTGTAGAAACCTCTTTATTTGTTTGCGCTTTGGACCACTTGATGCAAACGGTCAAAGCAAACTCATTAAATGCATAAAAGAATCCATCCATTTGCTGCTGAATGTGCTCCTTGGTGGCATAATTAATCAGCATTAATATTATGATGCTGAAGGTCGTTGATGATTTCACGTATCTAAGCTCCACTCCTACCAGCAGTTTGTCACTTAATGCTGAAAACAACATGTACATTGCAAAAGCTGTAACTGTTATGCCTGGGCTAAACAATTCAGCATGGAACAACAACAAACTGATAGAAAACACCAAACTGCAGGTCTACCAGGTCTACATCCTCAGAGCACTCCTTCAGAGAAGTGAAACCTGGACAACACGTGCTTTGCTTTTTGAGACAATCTGAACAGTTTCTGACTTCCTACTTCAGACGTAGCTTCAGAATCTCTTGGTAAGACCAGGTCACCAACTCAGAGATCTTTGAGTATGGTAAATCCATCAGCATGCACTCATAATGAAGCCACTTGTGTCATTACAGATCCTGCCACATTCATGGAATGGATGATGGCCATACATGCAAAGACCTTCTGAAGGTGGTCAAGAATGTAGCGCTGGAAAAGCAAAGCAGGTCAGGCAGCATCCGAGGAACAGGAGAATCGACGTTTTGGGCATATGCCTGAAATGTCGATTCTCCTGCTCCTCGGATGCTGCCTGACCAGCTGTGCTTTTCCATCACTATACTCTCGACTCTGATCTCCAGCATCTGCAGTCCTCACTTTCTCCTTCTGTAGGTAATCTAGCCAGTGGATCACACCTGCTGAAACTCCACACCTCCACTCCAAAGACACTTGCAAGATGTGAAGGTAGTGGGTATTAGCATAAGCAATTAGGAGACAGTTGCCTTCAGCCTCAAAGCTGACTGTTTGCAGGGACATAGAATGGAAAGCTCAACTGATTGAGAAAAGGGTCAATAGAAAACAGACACCAATGAATCCCGCATATTGTCAGCTCTCAGTTGTCATCACAGTGAATGTAGCAGAGATTGTCAGAGCAGATTGGGGCACCTGAGGTGGTATTTAACACAGACTTGTTGAACAAAGTGGAAAATGTTATCTTATTAGAGGTAAGGCTGCCTGAGATAGAAAACTTTTATATGTATTATTTGATCGTTTATGTACCCTTAATTTTTATCTAATGGAATATGACTCCCTTTAATGTCAGTGTCCTGTGGTTGGTTAATTGTAATGTTATTCCCTTGGAACTAGTTAATTATTCTGATTGTACATGCTGTTGCCCTTATTTTAAATCACTTAGCACCTGCTTCCCACACTGACCAATTGCCTAATCTCATCAATTTTTCGTTGCCACCCTGATAAGCAAGCCAGTCAATGAGAATATCTGCTTCAGCATTTACTCCTCTAATTCATGAATGCACTAGCAACAACAGGTCAGAGAAAATAATTAATGCCTCATCAAAATCCCAGCTGTTTGACTGGTTATTGCCACAAATTTGGAGTTTAAAAATTTTAAAAAGTGAGATTATATTTCAATTTGATAACTAGATTTTACCTGCACTACTCATCTGTTACTTTACTGTGAATTCTCAGTCGCAATAAATTTCCCTGCCATGCTGTTTAGCGAAGTCTTTCAGCTTAACAATTTCACCCAGTTCAGTGCATTGAACTCTGATGCTTATTAATTATGATATTACACACCAACATATAGTCATTGAAATTATTTGAACAACATGCTCCTCAACAGCAGTCTTTTATTATCCCATTAAAATCAACTGGAGTATGTGAGAAATAGGATGTATCGCTGCCAATTGAAAATGTTTGGCAACCCTGTTTATAGCACTTGGTACAATAACCTGAAATGGACTGAAAAAAATACAGAAATGAAACTGCTTGCTTAGAATATATCATCCAATAAAAAAGAACTGTAAGCACTTCTTCCTCCCAAAATGATGACATTTTGTCTTTAAAGTTACCTGGCTGATATAACTGATTTACTGGCATTCAGTGATTAGTAATTCACTTAATCAGTCAGCATTTTACCATCCAGTAAAGTGCTTATGAAAATAAACGTTATGCGTTATTTTATTCAATTTAATTTAATTGACCACTACTGTTGATGATGTGAATCAATTGGCTTTCCATCAAAATTCTAAGTGTACACTTTTATTTAAAATGACATTGTGCTTGCCATATAGAATGGCTAAAGGATTCTCTTTTATCTAGATAAATAACATTAGCATGAAAGAAATTATAGATTAATTACTTGTAAAATTAAGGTTTCCATTTTCCCATATTTGGACAGTTGAGTGTTTTTTTGAGTAGGCTGTGTGCAAATTGGAAAGCAAACATTTTGTTTTGTTTCTACTTAACACAATATGATTTTACACTCAAGTTTTATTGATTAGATTTTAAAGATTTCAATTAATTTTCATCATCTGCATTGTGAATACAAAAGGCTAAGCTGTAATCCGGCACCTTTGTTCTATTTTGATTTTCTCAAACTTCTGATACACTCGGCATTATGAATCCATTCTGCATTTAAAATATTGATACCCTTTTGACTAAGCTTTCTTCAACTTGTTCTGATGTGGAGTTCACCTCTAAAACAGGAACTTGCCTCTGAACTTCAACAATGTTGACTAGTCTGATGAATGTTTCCGTCATTGCTGATTTTCATCTCAGGTTGACTCTCTGTCCACAGCAATGTCTATTACACTAGTCAGTACAAAATTTCGTTAATAGGGTTTGCTTAACAAAAGTGTTTCCATCGAAGGAATACTTGGTCAACACACAATGTTTTATGCTGAAGCTTCTTTACTTTACAAAGAGTGAGAAATTAGCAAAAGATGCTGTCTCCCACAGGCAGATTACAGAATGAATATGTGGAATTTACAGTACATTCAAAATCAATGAGTCGAATTTTCATTTCTATGTAAAATCAATCGATGGAATTTTCTACTATTCATAGTCAAAGGTTGGGATCTTCTTTTCCATTCATAGTCAATGATTATGATATGCCTTAATTTTGCAAATGAATGAAGACTGAACCCTGGCGCATCCTTCTTTTATTATTTACTGTCCAACACAATGTTTCTTATCTAGTTCCATTAGAATTTGTCATGCTTTTCCTTGGGTGGGGTTATCAGATGCATAACTATCTCTGTAGCTGATATCAATCTTGCTTAATGATAATAAGCTGACAAGATGTCCAGTTTGTCCATTTGGAATCAGTCTTGCCTATTTTATGTTTATCCTCCCCCTTTAACTAAATACTTTTAACTCGTCCCCTAACCATATATTACTTCAACTGATTCATTGTGGAAAGTCAAATCTCAATATACATAGAGAATGAGCTCTGACGGGGATCATCAGAAATAGACACCTAATGTCCTGTCACCATTGGCACAGAAACATTCCCCACAGTATCGACCCCAGTACCGACAATATCATTGTCATTGCTTATCCCGACTATGTGAATGAGCAATTGCATCTCAAGCAAAATAACCTGAGACACAGTTGCTACATAATATCTAATGTCATGAAAACATTTGTAACTTTTACAACACATTTTCAATACAAATCAACAATAAAGTAAAAATACTACATTCTATTAAAATAAGATCAAAGCAAAAGAACATTCTTGAAGTAAATGGACAAATAAATACTTTCTCTGGTGAATGGATGAAATTTCTACTCCTATTCTTGGTCAATAATTAGATTCTGAATCACAGAAATTTAGTATTTAGTCACAGCATGTGAAAAGGAAGGCAAATGGGATGTTAATGTTTATTGCAAGGAGAACAAAATATAGAATTGGGAAGTTTTACTGCGGTTGTAGAAAGTGCTGGCAAGACCACATCTGAAGTACTGTTATAGTTTTGGTCTCTTTATTTGAAATGCATACTTAATCACTCCTGAAACAGTTCAAAGAGGGTTAATTTGATTCTTTCCTTAAATGAAGGGCTGGTTTTAAAAGAAATAATTTAGGCCGATGCCCATCAGAGTTTACAAAAAAGACAGTTGACCTTAATGAAACACAAAAAAACTTTGAGGAACTGAATAGGAAGAATAACAAGAAGATGTTTTCCCCTGTGGGAGAGACTAAAATTAGTAAACATAATTTAAGTTAAAAAGTCTCCCTTTTAAGGCAGTGATGAGAATAGTTGTTTTCTCTTAGTTATTAGTATGTGAAGTTCGCCACAGAAGCAAGTCGAGGCTGGATCTTTAAATTTATTCAAGGCTGAATTGGATAGGTTTTTAGTAGACAAGGAGATCAAGAGTTACATGTGCAGACAGGAAAGTGGAGTTTAGAGTCCACTCAGGTCAACATTCATATTGAATGATGGAGTTGCCTTGAAGGGCCAAATGACCTATTCATGATTCTGTGCTCCTTTCTGCCTTTAGGTATCATGTTAATAAACCCTCAGTCCTAACTACGTCTCCTTCAGAGTTTACATCCACCAACATATTACTCATATACATCCATTGTAATTCATCAGAGTAGAGTCATTATGAATATATCATAATCATAAATATACCATAAATGTTTATCATTTTTCACAGAAGTCTCACTGGAAGAAATCTTTGTGGTTACATTTCTTTTATCTATTTCCTGTGTAGCATCAATCTCTGAAAAGAAACTTCTGGCATTATTCCTCTCTTGAATCCAAATGGCACTTGTTCGATTATTACTCGAGAAACAGTAGCAATCTGTTCTTCATATATTTTTTCTTTATTTGTGTGTCAATTTCTTCTCCTAAGATATTATATTCAATGTTCAAACTGTGGTTTCCATTAATGTACTTTAAAAATTGAAAGCTGTGCATTTGCTTCTACTCCCACAAAGATTATATTTGACATATATACTGTAATTGTCCGAATTGCATCATTTATGTTCTGGAATTTATGTATAATTTCCATAATGGCTTTTGCCTCATTGGATCAAAGCAATTATACACAAACCAACCAGTTGACAGATTAGAAGTATAATTATATAATTAATTGCATTTATATTGGTAGATTTATATTTAAGAACAATACACACTGTAGGTGGATGAAGTTAGCAAAAAGAATCAAGACAGTTAATAAAAAGAATAGAAAACTTGAATTCTGAATTAGTTGAGTCAAACTTAGGACAGCAATGCAAATGATATTGGAAAATATAAGGTGACAAAAGTAGGTGAGATCCTGGCAGGAATTGTCAATTAGATGGAGATTTTTGATATTTCAGCAGTAGAATAGACATCTTTAATGGTGAACCAGATATCAGTCATAAAAGTCAAGTACAAGACCAAAGTTGTGTGCTATTGGCCTGAGCTTCAGCAGGCATCCATGTTGGGGGATGTGATTGAAACCAAACATATGGTTTTGATCTACCAATATTGTACTACAAGAAGTTCTGCCTCGTGGATGACTTGAAAGCACTTGTGAAATACAATAAATTATGTAAATATTTGAATACCACGAAATCAAGATTTACAATGTGGAGTTCATTTAAACTCATATAGCCCTTCTCAAACATATCCAAAGAACTAGCACAGCAAATATTAACAATCCAATACGTTCATGCTCTTAAGTGATGAAAATATTGTCCTTTCTTTTTTTCATCTTTACTTTGATTAACATCTATCAGTTAGATCGATTATTTGGAATACAAGACATTCTTGAAACTCCTTACCGTAGACGTTGTTTAGAAACTAGTGTGTAGCTCCTTGAAGTAGGAAAGCATGCCTTCCAAATGAATAAATTAATGTCCCTTTAGTACAAATGCAGGTTGGTGCAAAATTATGAAATTTAATAACAAAATGCAACACTAGATTTGAGTCTGATAGTGCACAGCGATGTTGTTTATGTACATCTTGTATTCATATACTGTTCGTTGAGGCTTGTTGTGACAATTTTAATCTCTAAAAGATGGATTGATGTTAGCATCACCAGATCAATCAGTTAGAGACCAAGCCAATACAAACTAAATTAGTCCACCTTACAGAACAAATGCAACATCATTTCTTGAAAGCAGAGGAAATCTTTATTTGAAAAGACAGTTCAGAAGCAAGCTACTAATAAAATGCAGTTCAGTGCTTATATTTGTGACTCTACCACTGACTGACAGTTGTATTTTCTCCCATTGAGGGCTTAACATCAGATGTGAATCCAATTCTAGCTCAGGATTCACATGTACAATTTTAAGCAGATAAACCATGCTACATTTAGTCCTGCACTACTCATGATCACTAAGACACAAAGTCACAATCTAATACCACTCCAGTCCTGGTTATTAATTCACATTTGAGACCTTCATGATCTGTTCAGCTCAGTCACTTTTGGGGAGTCTAATATTTAGCATTTGCTGATATATTTGAAACAATATAGTTTTAATGTTTCACTTTGCTATAAATTCTATTTTATTTATTATGGTTACTTCCTCAAGGAATTTCTAAGCATGATATTCACATGTTTAGAAAATTACAGTTTGCAACACACCAGAATTAAAAGCTGCTTCCTCCACCTATTATTTCAGTTTCAAAGATGGCTTTATCTCTTGAATTTAACTTAAATAATACCAACCTCAAATTACTTTTTCCATTGGCTTTGTACTGGATTTTCCAATATAATTTAACTTTTCACTAATTTAACATAAAATTTCTTTTAATTCTATTCGAGTTGCAATTAAAAACACATGCAAATCTTATAGAATTCAATCAAAGATTTTTTAAAAATTGAAGAGTCAACAATGTGCTTTTTCGAAGTCCAATGCAGGGCAATAAATCTTGATTTGTTAATCTAAAATTGGAGCAAATCACTACAGTTTTTCAAAACCTTTTTCAATGACAATAATATGAACGTTGTATATATCCAACTTAAACCAGAGCGGGCATTCCTTCACCTCAGATATGTTGTTACACAGTGCCTGCCTCCAGCCTAACAAATATATTTTCTTAGTTTAGCCAAATTGACAACTTCCAGGTCAGACCCATGCTGAAACGATTTGTTTTGTAGAACGTACTCTGTATTTGTCAAGTGAGCTACGTGATTTGTGTCACCTTATACAGTGCACTTTGATTCACTTGAGAATAAAAATCATGTACTGTACGCAGGCATTTAACCACCAGACATTCTGGAATGAAAACAGAAAATCACTTGGTTTGCCTATTTTTTTCAGATTGCACTGTGAGAAGAAGTATTGGATATTTCGTTCCAGTTTTCTACTTAATACAGGAACATTTTGTTCGTATTTGCGTATGTCAGACAACAAACTTCAACCAGGCCCCTCTGTGTTCTGATTTTTAAGTCTACGTATCCGAATTTGTAAGCCATCTCTGCTTGCCATGCAGTTTCATGCTGTCTTTGCCAATGGGGCAACGGGATCCCATCATGTAAAAGTAGTCCGGATGTTTTGTGTATAAACCAAGCAAATCTCAGGGACAAACAAGACAACTTTCGCTGCGCCGAAGTCATTCCCTGTCAGTGGGCTAACGGTCAAAAGCTCTTTCATAGCAAATGTTCCGCCCTTGGCTTGCTGATGAAGACTTTTGAAACAGATGTTAGAATTATTAATGCGTTTTGGAATTTTTGGGGGCTCTGCAAGTTTTACTCTAAGTCCCAGTCCCCTGGGAACTCTGTCGAAGAGCTAACTTTGTAAAACTACGATTTGTATGTTTTTTTTATCAGGGGAGAAAATATTCTTAGTCCTGTATTTTTTTCTTTGCGCAATTTCAAATATTTGCATGACTTAGTTTATTTAAACCCATTATGACTGTAACAGGAAAGAATATTTGTACTTCAGATCATTAATGCCTCCCAGTCAGATTTAGCCAATCAATTATGTTCAACTCCATTTGAAATCCAATGAATAGTGAACGATTTATAACCAAGTGTCCACTCAAACTTTCAGTATTCCAATGGCTAAATAACTAAGTCGTGTATGTTGACAACATTTTAGCCAAAATTAATTTATTTTTCTGCAATAATCCATTAAAATCCGATGTGTAGACCAATTTACTTACCTTTCAAAGCCCTTATAAGGAGTTCCAGAACTTGCCTGAAATGGCTGGAAATCATGTGAGCAAAATCACTTAAAAACTGGCATTCGGGTTATTCAGCCAAGGGCAATCGATAAAACATTGAATATCCCAGGGAACAAGCAAAATATAAACTGCTTTCCCAAGTTTTATTTGGAATCACTCAGTGGAGTACCGTGTGGTAAAAATTCGAAGTCAAACAAAATCTAAGATGTATTTTACTCATCACTTAATATTTATAAATACAATACATGTTACTTCCTAAAATATTCGCAGATTATTAATTCAGTTGTCACAAGCTCCCTCATTCTCGTGCCTAAAATAAATGATTTTAAAACGGTGCTGATCAACTTTTGAAGACTTTGAGGAGTCTAAACCAGTGAATATTCATTTGCCTTTCATTCAAACTTTCTCTCTCCCGCCTCCCTTCCCTGAGTGGAGAGACAATAGCCCAAATCGTACGGGTGGCGTCTCTAATGTTTAAAGGGATCTGCGAGGTAGACTTTCTCCCATCACTGCAGAGTTCGCCCGGTGTTTGAGCTCTGTGTTGAGATCATGTTCAAATGGCGCTGAGTAAAGAGGTGACTCACTGCAGGGGTGGGAAATGCGAATTGATGTGAACGAGAGGCTGCAGTTCGTATTTTGCCGTTTAAAAGTCTGCGTGGGAGAGCTCAAAATTATGCCACTTCCAAATTAATGATCAATTCACTGAGCAGTCAAGGCCTACTCATCACTGAGACAGCTCAATGAGCTCAACCTACCGCGCAGCGTGAATGTCACCACATCCCCAGCGCAGCGCTGCGTCCAGCAACAGCAAGTGGCAGTCTCCAGCAAAACGCGCGGGTGGGGGATTGGGTGGGGGAGCACGATCGGACACCATGTAGGTGGAAAGGGGGTGTGAGCGGGGCTGCTTCATTCCGTTAGTTCGTTAGAGTTAGTCAGCTGAGTGGGAAAACTGAAATAGCCATCCTCGTAATTGGCAGCAAAATTAAGGAGGGGGTGAAGAACGAAGAAAATAAATTATGGCGGTGTTTATAAACAGACCCCAGTCACCAATATGACAGGTGCGACAGATGACTCGGCAATTGAGAATCCTCCGGTTATTTTGTGGAATTGCTGGAAGTGTGCGTGACCATAAAGTTGCACATTTGTGGAGATGCTGCTTAATTGTCGAGTTTAATCCATTAATCCCTTTATTTTGTTTTAAGCAGACACTGATGACAATAGCAAACAATTATTTGATTTTGTTCTTTATGTTTGTTATAGATTTGTGTAAAACAAAACGCGGACTGTAATGACATCATTGTAGAACAAACTGGGAGGAGCTAATAATCTCTTTCTGGGGAATAAGTTAACCCTTTCCTTCGAAGAGAAGTATTTCAAAATTATTGCACACTGAGCTTGAGACTCTTTGAAAACCGTTCCCCTTTATTAAAAGGCACCACAGTGGAAAAAAAAACATTATCTTGTTGTCAGTCCTGTGGAAACAAATGATCTCTATTCTGTCCAGAAGGTATCGTCATAGGAAACGATTAACTTTTGCTCTAATCACATTATTAAGTCTTTCAAATGTTAGGACAGTGAAATAGATGTTACCGCTGTTTTCGTGATGCTAACAGCAGACAATGTTACTACCCTTAAACAAGTTGCGAAGTCAGAAGTTAAAGTACCAGTTTGAAATGTCGCGTTGGAAAGGTGGCAAGGCAGAAATCACAACAGGTATTTCTGTTGCGGCAGGGGATGGAACCCAGCCGTAATTGCAACAATCAGTTACCCAGTTCGAAAATAAAAGGCGAGTTCCTAACTTGATTTGTTACGGTAAATGTGTTAAGGGAGTCTGACGCTTGAGAAAAGAGAGCGAGTAGGTGTTTACACTAATTTTGGAGACCGAACGTTATTTGGGGAACCCCTCGTATAATCAGCGCAAGTCCTATCGGCAGTAGAGTTCTATAAATATAAAATGACAGCATCGTTAAAAAGGAAACACCTTCGCTCTTATTTATGCCGGACCTATTGGCGTGAAAACGAAATTAGTTCGAGGTGATGAGCATACGGGCTTGCAGAGGCAGTGGGACATCAGGGAAGGATGCACGAGTTGATGTGGAGTCCTGAAAACGAACCGTTACTAAGTACCCTCAATATCTCTCTCCCCTCCCAGTTGCTGCAAGTTCCAGCACTTCTTCCCTTCCTCAGCCTGGTCGAGGGAGAAGGAGAAAGGCTGTGACATGACGCGAGCCTCATTGGCTCTGGTTAATTTTGGTTTCGCTTCTCCCTGTGTATTGGAGGGCTGGCGGTGTGGGAGGAACACCGATCTGACCAATGCGGTGCGGGAGGACCCCGGGAAGGGGGATTCGACATCACACGAGCGCCAACCAATCTTACAAGTGCTCTGAATTCACAAGCCAGTGGCAGCTTTCAACCAGTCGCGGTCTGTGGAAGTCATTACAAAGTCCCTCAGTTCACATAGTCGGGCGAACCCAGTGCAAGACTGCGGCGTTTGGCTCATCCCAAGGTGGAGTTGGAGACGGCTTAGTGCTGGTAGGCAGTTAGCTGTCAAAAGGCTGCAGGATTGAACAAGAGAGTGAACCCAAACTAATAGGAGGCCCCAATTTACACACACACACACACATCGGGGTTAAGATTAAACCTGGAACCCAATCCCCCACCTCTAACCCACCCCACTCGTTCCCCAGTAATCCGATTATATGAGAGACCGGAGAAATCTGAAATCCACTTCAACCCGCAGCCCCCAGCCGAGTTCTCAGTGAAAGCGGAGGGTTCTCCCCTCTGTTTCTCTCGCTCACTCTCTCTCGCCGCCTTGTACATTACATCGGAATAGCGTTACATTGCGATGAGTTTCAGGTGGAAAATTACTGATAACACATCACCGGTCGGACGCTCTCTCCCACCACTGTGAGGCTTCAGTCAAGAGGATCTTTCACCTGAAAAAAAAAGAACACACACGCATACACACACAAACATTCCCGAGCAAAATGTCCCTTTTCCTCTCAGTCCCGAAACTTGCCCGCGAACGGATGAAAGCGCCGTCACAGATCCGGCCAGGATCGGCGTGTTTGAAATAGAATTGCCAGGCCATAACATCTGGAGGAGCTAGCGTGCACCTCAAAGCCCAGAGAGAGCACTCGTCCCGAATCACACATTAATTTATGTAAACACACACACACAGAACAGACAGCAGCATTCGTCAGTCACCTGTGGTTAAAACAACTCAATCTGAAACCACACACCGTCCCGGGCCGCGAAAACTGCAAACGCGCGAATTCAAAATAATAAATATTTAACAAGAAGCTTTATTTTCCCCAAAGTCTCTCCCCAAAGCAAGCAAAAGGGCTAAACGTCATCTCTGTTTTTTACAGGCGGTCTCACGAATCGCTGGGTGTTACCTAAGGTTAAAACACTTGTGTAAAAAGAAACTTTTTAAATATATTTTTTAAAAATAAAGTTTGACTTCCCCACTCGCAATTATGACGGAATCTTTCAATGGAGAAAGTCATAGGTCTGAAGTGAGCACCAATCTCTGTCTGTCTCTGTGTGTGTGCGTGTGTCTGCGTGTCAGGGCACTAAAAGCTGGGATCCAAGTGGGAAATTTGATGTTTTCAAACTGATTGATTAGTCAGCCTTAATGTTACTAGAATCCTATCAATGGGAACATTAGAAGGTGGTGCTTTAAATGGTGCAGGCTGATAAATTAGCATATTCTTGTTTATCCATCTCTGTTTCAAGTGCGTGTTTGGGAGGGGGGGAGAGGCAAGAAAAGGGGTCGTGTCTTATTAAGAAAACAGGTTACTCTGTAGCGGATCATTGTGATTGAGGCGGTAGAAGAGGAAACTCGTAAGCGAGAGAGAGAGAGAGAGAGCGTCTAAAGAGAGAGAGTGTGTGTAAGGGGCAGAGAGATTTGAGAGGGGAGCGAGCGAGCAAGAGAGAGAGAGAGACTTGCCTGGAGAGAAGATGCAAGTTTGTAGTGTGCTACCCGCCCTCTGTCTCTTAGCTCTGGCTGTGGGCTCGGAGTGTGACGGGCAGATGGCAAGCCGGCTCCGGCGCTCCAAACGTGCCCTCCTCATGGCCCAGGATCACCGGCATGGCCCCGGGGCGGACTCCCCGGGATCGTGTGGCACGAGGTTGCCCCGTGGCAAGCGAGCAGTGTCCCCAGCATCTTCAGAGCACCCTCCCCGACCACAGCCGCCGTCGCCGCACCACCAGCACCAGCACCACCCGCAGCACAGCCAGGCCAGACTGCTGTATTTCACCGGGAAGGGGAACCAGCTGCGCCTCCGAACCAGCACCGAGCTCCCCAGGCGGAGGTTCACTGTGGAAGTAAGGGTCAGACCTGAAGGCGGGCAGCGATCTCCGGCTGTCATCGTGGGTAAGTGTCAGCCGGTCGGAGAAAACATCAACAAACAAAAAGAAATGTCAACCTAACTTTGTCCGCCTACATAGTGATAACACGCGGCTTTATTCTGTACACAAGTTTTGTTTCAACTGCTTTTATATTCTGTCAATAATCTCCCATTTGTTAAAGGAAACGTGTTCAGCAGATTTGACTCACTGGGCTAAAGCGAAACGCTGTCTTTCAACCGAACTGAAAATTGAAGCGAACTTAAAAATCTATTAATCCACCAGTTAACCCTAAATGTCATTGTGACACTGTAAATTGCGACCTTGACAGACCTCCCCGGGTTAAGAATGGGATGCTGTGCCTTCAGTATGCATCAAAGTTTTTATTGTCCTAAAATACATCTTTCGCTTGATGTGACTTTCTCAGCCATTCCTGATACCCCTCCCTCTCTCACATGCACACACATCCACACGGTGCGTAACGGGGCCACTTTAAGCATCCTGATTCTATGAATGGTTTAAGATATAGTTTTGAGTGAGGCGCGACGTTCTGCCCGCGCTCACAGTGAAAGTGCTCGGCGCCTTTGATCCCGATCGCAGCCAACAGAGAGCGTAATCCCTAACTGAAAGGATCGCACAGTCTCTCTCTCTCTCACACACACACACACACACACCGGGGACACTGTTTTGCCCTGAACTCGTGAAAATGATTTTTAGAAACCCCTCACAGAACTTACTATCACAACCACTGCAAAAGCTGTTCCCCGGCGCGCCACAAAATAAACAGAGCGCAGATTTCTCGACCCCTTTCCGATGCATTAATCTAAGCCACAAATAATGGAATGAAGTTTGAGATGCAGCACGTTGTTTTACGATTTACTGTATTAGCTTCCCCGGTTTATCATGGGTTTGAAGCAACTGACTTTTCTCTTGCACTCTCAACCTGGCGTTGTTAACTTCTTTTTTGCGATAAAGTATGAGATCTGTCATAGGACAACGTTAAAATTACATTCATTTGAGGGGGGGGGGGGGGGATCTCATCTGTAAAATAACCTGAGGTCAGTGCCTAAGGAGTGACTTGTTAATGCGCCGAATCATTTGGGAGGTCGGGAGATGATCTGTTATCTCATCGCGTGTGTAATCCTGTTTTCAATGTGACATTATTGTTTACGTCTGTGTTCGTGCGATACTATCTGGGAAACGAAGGATCGCGCCTCCTCCCCACCCCCTCAGTGAAGATTTCCCTCACGTTATGACTCTCTCTCCGGCCTCTCTCTCTCCACCCCCCCCCCCACCCCCGTTGTGCGGCAGAGACCAGCTAAGACCCTGTAAACACCACACACACAGATCCCATCACTGTTTTCACACGCGGAGCTGTGAACATTTCTCCCGTGTTTCATCCCCCAAACGCGTGTGTTTTCAGCAGTTGGCGCGAATGCTGTTCGTGTTCGACAACAGTCAATGCGCACCTTAAAGCTAGCTGCACTCACCAAAAACAACACAGACTGACCAGTCACTCCCCTTTCATACGGTACAGTGACAAAATACGCTGACGGGATCTGAATCCGTTTGCAGAATGATGTCATGTTCTAATGAACAGTCTCATACCTTCCACGTCCTGTTCTGATATTGCGTTAGATCTATTTAGATTCACATTGGGTGGTCAGATAAGTCGGCGGCGTGTGAGAACCTTTTTTTATTATTTGTTAGTGTACAACTGAAACTGTCAGTTTGCTCACTGAAAATCTGTCAGGGAATCACCTACTGCAGAAAAATAAATAAATAAAACTGCCCTTTGAAATAGCGAAGTAAGACTGGATTTCTTTTTGGGGACACATTTTATTGACAAAAGGCATTCATAATCGGCTGGTAAATGTCTGGGAGGCGATCAGTTTATTTTTCAGTCAGGATTTTTTTTTGCTTGTTAAAAGACTGTCAGCTAGGCTCTGCGCAGGACAGCTTTCGAGGATCGCCCTAACGTGTTTGCTTATTTTGAAGGGCTTGCTGCTTTAAAACAAAAAAAAATGAGGCTTTAGATCGGAAAATCGAGACTGTTTTTGTATCTCCCGTGCGGGATTTGTTGTCAAAACAGGCGTCCGCTCAAAGCGAGGGCACTCGCTCCAGCGCTGACGACAGACTGGATGGCGGTGTCGCCTCTATCAGGGTCTCACCAGCTCACGGTTGTCACATTATGCAACAGCTCTCGGCTCTGCGGGACCCCGGTGGTAGGTGTTCGAGAGCTTCGGGAGGGTTCAGACTTGACGTGGTGGGGATATTTGGAGGGAAAGTGCTAGGGAAAGCAGCACCAGCTCCGAGACTGCAGCAGGTCAATAGAGGACAGGGATTAGGGGGCGTGAGAGGGGATGGGAGGGGGAGGGAGCTTCGTGGGCGTGAGGCGTGACCAGTGAATATTATTTCCCCGACCCGGCAGAGAGAGAAAAAAAGAACGGATTCTTTGAAACACCCAAGAGTCCAAACCGCGATTACAGCACAGGATAGGACAGGGTTTTACCGACTGCAGTAACCACAGATTCTTTCAATCGCGTGGAAGGAGACTTGTTCTGAATTGCGAACAATAACAGGATCGGCTCTTTTGCGACCCGGGGACTGCACATCTGCTCCGTCCAGACCAGAGAGTCACAGCAGTATTTGAATTCGGGTCACAGGGGGACAGATCGGGCACAGGACGCTGTCTCTGAGCAAGGGAGAGGGCGTGTTGCATCCAAACCACAACACAACCAGAGAGGGTCTCCTGGCTATGACGGGAGGGTTCCCTGTTTGGGTCACCCGTTAGAAAAAGGGACATCCAGTCTTCACTCCCTCACCATGACTCTCCAAACCTTTCCCCTCCCCGGTTGGTGGCCTCTTCCCCCAAGACAATGAGAAACCCAGCCTCCCAGGGTGAGTGGGAAACGTCCTGTTTTTTTTAACCCCTTATCCCGCCCTGGATAGACACACACAGCTCCGACCGATGGACTCCAGCCCACACGCTTTCTGATGTGCTTTCCCTTGGTGGAACCGCGGGCAGGACCAGACGGTCACAAGGTTCAGGGAAAGGAGGGCGGGGGCATGCCCTCCTGACTGACCACTGACCACCCCCCCCCCCTCCCCCCTCCGAACAACAGCCCCTCCCCAGAGAGAAGGCTAAACCCTCCTCCTGACATACAGCGCGCAGCTCACACACACATAGACACACACACAGCTTTATTGGAAGTTGCCGATTGACTGCACGATTGGCAGCGGGACCGGGAGGGAGTTCTCGCTGAATACCCCGATCATAAAACGCAGCTACTTTTGAGAATTTCGCTCTCTCTCCATTCCGATGCTGCTGAAAACCTGAAACAGTCGCAAAGAGCGAGAGAGACAAAAAAAAGAAATTGCTGGAGAAACTCAGCAGGTCTGGCAGCATGTGTGGAGAGAGAAACAGGATTAACGTTTCGAGTGTGGCATGACTTCTTTAGACCTGCAGCGTTTCTTCTGAAGAAGGCTCGCTTGACCCGAAACGTTAATTCTGATTTTTCTCGCAATTTCTGCCTGAGTTTCTTTTCTGTTTGTTTCAGGATTCCAGCATCCGCAGGTTTTTTTTTCTCTTTTTTTGTATTAAAACGAACTGGAAAGATTCGTCTATGGAGAGAGCTAATGTTTCAGGACAACGTAATCCGGTTCCTCTCCTCGCAGACGCTGCGAGACTTTTGAATGTTTCCAGCACTTTTAAAAAATTTCCGTTGTTCATTTGCTCTTTCGTTATTCACTTTAAGCAAAGCCTCCAAAAGATGGGGGAATACAGCACCTAAATGGGGTTCTAATTGAAATACAAAAGACACACTCCCAAGTTCAAGATGTTGCAACCATCAGTGAGAATTAGATTTATACCTCGAAAAAGAATCGCGGTGGAAATAAGTTTGGGTATATTTAAGATTTCGCCACGAGGAAACTGCTAAATCCCGCCAATTACGTGTGGGGGGGGGGGGGGGGGGTGGAGGTGAGGTAAATAAGACATGGCATATGAGAATTAAAGAGAGAACAGACTGGACAAGTATCATTATTTGGCTGACTGGCTCTCCATTATCTGCATTTTCGGTTTTTAGTTCCCAGTAAGTAGGGATACATGTCCTGTCCACAAATGAACCAGGTCAAATCCAGTCCAGTCAGCTGCTGACCCACCAGTCTTCTCTCAGTCATCAGGAGAGTAATAGACTCATAGAGATATACAGCATGGAAGCTGATCCTTCCGTCCATTCGGACCAATATCCTAAATTAATCTGGTCCCTTTTGCCAGCGTTTGGCCCATTTCCCTCCAAACCCCTCCTGTTCATATACCCATCTAGATGCCTTTTAAATGTTGTAATTGTACCAGCCTCCACCACTTCCTTGGCAGAAGTAAAGTGGTGGAACATGCAATGGTGCTATGAAGGGGCCCACACATATCAATAACCTGCCTACTGGTGCTCAGTGTGGCTTCTGCTAAGACCATTAAGCTACTCTAGTCATTACAGCCTTAGTCTAAACACAGACAAAACAGCTGATCTCAAGAGAAGTAAGGGTGACTGCCCTTGACATCAAGAAAGTACTTGATTAAGTGTGGCATCAAGGAGTCCCAGCAAAACTGGGACGAACAAGGGGAAGAACTTCCCACAGATTGGAGTCACATCTGGGTCAAAGGAAGATAGTTATGGTTGTTGGAGGTCAATCATCTCAGTGATAGAACACCATTACAGGAGAGCCTTGTGTTAGTGTCCTGAACACAACCATGTCCTGGGACAAGGGTATGAATCAAAGTTCAACAACTGAAGCCTGGGGTTCGAGGGAGCCTGCTGTGCTCTGTTTGTGGGTGGGGTAACCTTTTTGGGGTTGGGAAATGAGGGCACGGCCAGGGGCCTAGACCAGGAGTAACACCAGGGCCTGTGATTACAATACCTACCCCGGGCCCAAGCATCTTCAGTTGCTTCATCAACAACCTTCCTTTCATCATAAAGTCAGAAATATCGCTGATGATTGCACACATTTGAAACCATTTCCAACTTCTCAGATACTAAGTCAGTACATTCAGCAAGACCTGGACAGTTGGAGGATTTGAGCTATGGGAAGAGGCAGAAAAAGCTGGGGTTGTTTCTCCTGGAGCACCAGAGGCTGAGGAGTGACTTTATAGAGGTTTAATAAAATTACGAGGGGAAGAAATAGCGTAAAGAAACAAGGTCTTTTCCCTGGGGTGGGTGAGTCCAGAACTAGAGGGCGTAGGTTTAGGGCGAGAGGGGAAAAACTTAAAAGGGACCTAAGGGGAAACTTTTTCTCGCAGAGGGTGGTGTGTATATGGAATGAGCTGCCAGAGGAAGTGGTGGAGGCTGGTACAATTACAACATTTAAAAGGCATCTGAATGGATATTTGCATAGGAAAAGTTGAGAAGTATATGGGCCAAGTGCTGGCAAATGGGACTAGATTAGGTTAGGATATCTGGTCAACATGGACAGTTAGATTGAAGGGTCTGTTTCCATGCTATACATCTCCATGACCCTATAATATTCAGTCTTGGCCTAATTAATGACAAGTAACATTTACACCACAAAGGTACCAGGCAATGGCCATCTCCAGTAAGAAAGCATTTAGCCACCACACCTTGACATTCAATGGCATTATTTTAATTGAATTCTCTACCATCAACATCTTGGGGGTTGGGAAGTGGGGGGGGTGGGGGGGGGGCACGGGTGGGGTAGGGTTGAGTTGTACCATTGACCAGAAACTTAGTTAGGTTAGCAAATACATATTCTGGCAATGAGAACAGCTTAGAGTGAAACCTGTGGTGAGTAATTCACTTCCTGACTCCAAGGGCCTAACCACCATCTGCAGGCCACAGGTAACTAGTATGATGGAAGATTTTCAATATGCATCAATGAATGCAGCTCTAACAATACTCAAGAGGCTTAACACATCAAAGCAGCCCCCTTGATAAGTATTCAATCCACTAATTAAACATTGACTGCCTCTACCTCTGCTGCATGGTGGCTGGAATGTGTACCATCTGCAAAGTGCACTTCATTACGTCTCCTTCAACAACACCTTCCAACTCCATGACATCTACCATCTAGCAGGACATATGGGAATAACACCATCTGCAAGCTCCTTTCCCCAAATCCAGACACCATCCTGTCTTGGAATTATTAGAGCTAGAAAATTGTCCAGTATGGAAACAGATCTTTCTGTCCAACTCATCCATCATGACCAGATATCCTAAATTAATATAGTCCCATTTACCAGTATTTGGCCCACATTCCTCTAAATCCTTCCTATTCATGTACCCATCCAGATGTCTTTTAAATGTTGTAATTATATTAGCCTTCACCATTTCCTCTGGCAACTCATTTCATACATGCACCCCCTTTGTGTGAAAAGGTTGCCTCATAGGTCCAGTTTATAGCTTTCTGCTCTCACTTTAAACCCATGCCCTCCAGTTTTGGATTTCCATACCCTGGGAAAAAGACATTGGCTATTCACCCTGTTCATGACCCTCATGAATTTAGAAACGTCTGTAAGGTCACACCTCAGCCTCTGATGCTCCAAGAAAAATAGCTTTAGCTTATTCAGCCTCTTTCTATAGCTCAAATCTTTCAACCTCGGCAACATCCTTGTAAATCTTTTCTGCACACTTCAAATTTAACAATATCATTCCTACAGCAGGGAGACCAGAATTGAGTGCAGTATTCCAAAAGTGGCCTAACCAATGTCCTGTACAGCCAAAACATGATATCATAACTCCTATACTCAATGCACTGATCAATAAGACAATTATACCGAACACATTCTTCACTATCCTGTTTATCTGTGACTCTGCTTTGAATGAACAATGAACTTGCACTCCAAGGTCTCATTATTCAGCAATGCTTTCCAGGACCCTAGCATTATGTGTATAAGTCCTGCGCTTATTTGCCCTACCAAAATGCAACACCTCAATCTGAATTAAACTCCACCTGTTCTGGGATCATATATCAGAATTCCATTTCCAGTATTACTGTCAGTAAACTGACTGCATCGGCATAAGAAAGTGACTCGCCAACTTCTGAAAGCTGACATTTGGGCATGAAATGCTAGCTTGCAATATCCAAACCCAATGAAAGTAGAAACAAACAGATAATCAATAATCCCAGTTCTCCTCTTTTCCCACTATTAAATACATTTATGGAAATTAAGATATTCAGAACTAATGGCAACTAATCCAATTTATAGAATCAAATTTGAAGTAATACAAAAGAGTAATAGAGGAATGATGAATTCCATTCAAAGTTAGTGTTTGCAATTCATTAACTGAAAGTGCATAAGAAATGGGTGACAAATGCAGTGAGAAATATTGGTTGAAATTTAAGTGAGCAAAGGTCTTGCTATTTTGAGAAAATATTACACTGTGTGTTTGGCCTTGGTGTCCCTCAGTGGGAAGGGAAGAGACAGGATACATTGCTTGCTTTAAGTAATATTCTATCTTGCTAACCCTGTCCAATAATCTCCACAAATAGAGATAAGCTCATCTATACTTTTGATCAGGACAGTGCAGTCTGTTAATTTACATAATTGAGAACTGAATAGTCTGATTTGCAGTTACCCACCTGGAGGTTTACAAATGTAGCAACTACTATTCAGGGAAGGAGGAAGAGTGAAATCAGGGAAAATGCTGGAATCTGTTATTAATGAGGTATTAGCAAAGTACCCAGAAAATCATAAAATTGTCAGACAAAGCCAACATGCTTTATGAAAGGAAATTATGTTGGACAAATTAGATTTTTTTGAGGATGCAACAAATAAAGTAGATAAAGGGAAACCAGTAGATGGTGTCAACCTTGATTTCCAAAAGGCATTCCATAAGTTGCCAGAAGTTTATTTTGTAAGATTTGGGCTCATGGAGTTGAATTTAATATTTAATATGTTTGGTCGATCAGAGATTGATAAACAGACAGGAAACAAAGAGTTGAGATAGATTAGGCATTTTCAAATTGGCAGGTTGTAACCAATGGAGTATAATCATTGAGAACACCATTGCTATTCACAATCCATGCTAATGACTTAGGCAAAGAATCAGAATAATATATCTAAGATTTTCACAATACAATTGGTAAGTATAAATGTTACAAAGAGGATACAAAGAAGCTATAAAGAGGTATGGACAGGTCCACTGCATCAGCAACAAGATGACAAGTGGAGTATAACATGGGGAAAAGTGTGATTTTTTACGCTGATAGAATAAATAAACAGATTGTTTTTGTGAAAGGCATTGAATTTGAAAAGTGATATTTGGGGGACTTGGAATATATGCAGACAGGACAACAAGAACTTTGGAAGGCAAATGGTACATGGATATCACAAGCAATTAAGAAGGCAAGTGGCATTGTGCCCTTTGTTGCAAAGGAGCACACAAATGAACAAATCTTGGCGCAATTTTACAAGACTTTGTTGAGAATGCATATAGAGAACATTGATTCTATTTTTAAGAAAGGATATACTTGCATTTGAGATGGGACTGCAAAACAATATCACTGGTGTGGTCCCTGGGATCAGACAATAGCCCAAGCAACAACACTGAGGAAATTAGATACATGCTCTAATTTAACAGTTTAACACTGAGAGGTAGTTTCCTCTGGCAGAGGCACCTAGAACATGGGAGCAGTGTCAAGGAATAATGGATTGGTCATTTAGGACTGAGATGAGGAGAAACTTCTTAAATCAATGGATTTGAATATTTGGGTTTCTCCATACTGAAGGGTTCTGGGCATTCTATAATTGAATATATTTAAGACCAAGGTAGATAGATTTTTAGTCTCTTAGGGAATGAGTGATATGGGGAGCCATTAGGAAAGTAGAATTAAAATGAAGACTAGCAAGTACACATGTCGTAGAGTCATAGAATAATACAACACAGAGACAAACCCTTCTGTGCAAATCATGCACCAACCAGATATCCCAGTCTGACCTAGTTCCATTTGCCAGCATTTAGCCTATATCCTTCTCAACACTTCCTATTCATATCCACATCCAGATGCCTTTCAAATGTTGGAATTGTACCTGCCTCCACGACTTTCTCTGGCAGCTCATTCCATACACGCACCATTCTCTGCATGAAAAAGTTACCTTTCAGGTCCTTTTCAAATCTTTCCCCTGTCACCTTAAACCTATGACTTCTAGGTTTGGATTGCCCTCACCCTGGGAAAAAAAAGACCTTGTCTATTTACCCTATTCATAGCCCTCATAATTTAATAAACTTCGAGAAGGTCACCCCTCAGCCTCTGAAGCTCCAGGGAAATAGCCCCAGTCTATTTAGCTTCTAAATTTTTTTTTTACATTAATTGCAGTGACAATTCCAACACATTTTTATATCCCATATGTGCAGATGTTAAAGAGGGCTGTAATGACAGCCTCCAGGAATCATTAGCCCGACAATATACAATGCCCTGCCTCATAGCTGAAGTGGAGGGACTGAAGAGGTAAGGAAAACCATATATGAGCTTTTTCTTACCTCCCTACCAAAAAAAGTGATAGCCTGCTTCATCAGAGTAATAATTTCTATTTCCCACATCAACAATTCTCAAGCCTTTCTGGATTAAAATTGTCACTCGGTGCAAAGTTAAGATAATGCTGTGCTTCAGATCCATTCTCATCATATCAGGTAGAACTTACTAACTTACAGACCAAGAAGACATTGTCCTATAAATCTGCAATTTAATGTAGACACTACAGGCTTCTAATCTAATTCATCAGTATAACACTTTTAAAGCAAATATTTATATATATATATATATATATAGTATATAAAGGAAAATGGTGAAATAGGCCAACCTACCCTTCAACAAGAACACGGCTTAGTTGCAACATCTCCGAATTAGATGGATAACAAATGGCCATGAAACAGTGCAAGATGAGCAACAAGATAATCTTTAATATGGGAGGACTGAGTCATTGGGGAAGATTGATAAAACCAGGACTCTTCAATTTATAAAGTAGCAAGTGAGAATAAACTTCATAAAACGCAGAAAAGCGAAAGTTAATCTGGTGTACTGTTTCAACTATAAAATGAAGCTGTAGGAGAAAGTGGCACACGCATAAAGAAGTAAAAGGCAAGTTCAAGTCCCATGTGGGAAATGTGTTTTCTTCACACGAAGAATGATTCCAGTAACAATTTTCTGGATGGGGAACAGACGAGTGTACTTTAGAATTGCCATGAAGTAGTTGATTTTGGGTATGAACAGAGGTTTCTACAGAAGGATGAATGAGATACAGTCGGTTCTGACATAATGCAATAGATTGGTTCTTGTGCAATCTCTCGTTATAAGATAAATGTGCAATAGCTGCACCATTTAAACTAATGGGGCCAGAATCACATTATAGCCAATGCAGTTAAGGAAAGTTCATGTTCTACAAATAATATCTAAATTCTTCAATCTCATTAAAGCCAATTTAAGAAATACGCGTTAGGGCAGAACTGACTGCAAGTTAATTGGTTTTCTTTATCTGTATTTAAATTAGTGAGAGCCGAACAACAACATTTGAAAAAAAAGTCCCATTAGCTCTTTTTGAACTTAGTGAAAAATTGTCAAAAAGGTATTAAACTCTAATGAGATTTAATTAGATAATATTGAAAGTTTGAAAAATATCATTTTTCTCCTGGGAATCAAAGCATTTTTTGTAAGTTAGTCTAATATTATAATTGTAATAAAACACATTTCTGTGCTTTTACTGAACTGGAATAGATAATACTGGGATTTAACTGAGAGATATGGTGAAGGAGATGGCTATGACTCAGATCATTTATGTAATATTAGGCACTTTTATTGAAGATATCAGGTTTTGGGTGTGCTTTTACAAACTGTTGCTTCTGATCAAGAGTTTACGACCTCACATGTACATTTATCAAGTCAGCACTTTTCTTCCTTTATAAATTAAAAAAAATCAGATTATCAGTTGAAGTAGTTCTTATAATGGTTTTAGACCAGTTCCAATTCAGAGTATAAGCAAAGCAAAGCAAAGTCAACGTGGAATGGATCCATTTCCTTCAGAAAATCTCTCACTGCTGCAAAAATGTTGACGCGAATTGGTTTTCCAAAGTAATTGCAGCTATCTTGCATCATAATATCAAAAATTCATTGCAAAACTAAACTGCATCAATAAACTTGGTCATCCAGAAACATTGTATTTTGTTCTCTCTCAATCATAAAAGAAAGAAAAAAGGCATAAATTTACTTTCGGCCTTTCACCAACTCACTATGTATCGACATGTTTTAAAGCTAAAGAGATACTTCTGATGTGTTGTCATGGTTGAACTATTTGAAGTGTGGCACTCAAATTGTGTACAGCGAGCTCTGAGACTATATATTCAGTTTTAGTGACATTGATTGGGATTAATGTTAGGCTTGACAGTTGCGATAATTTTCCTATTTTCTTTTGAAACAGTGTCAAGCCCATCTGAGAGGATAGAGTCTAGATTTAACATCTCAATCCAAAAGACAGTATAGCACTTCCCTTTTCTATACTGGAATGTCAACCAAGTGTGAGACTTGAACCCGCAATATTTTAACTCAGAAGCAATAACACAGCCTTGACAATATGTTCTAGTTTATATATTGTTTCTAGTCTTTTTGTTTGAAACAAGCTTTTCCTTTTCTCCTGTTGCATTTGAAAAATGTTGCACTCTGACATGAATAACACACATTATCACCTGAACATCTCACATTAGCTTGCTACTCACCTAATCTCTGCAGACTATAAATTATTTCACACAGATTCCAAAACATGGTGGAAAGAATTTTTATCATACACAATGATATCATGCTTGGATATCGCACTACCAATCACATCAGATTGTTTATTTTTTATTTTATTGCTAGGTTAGATTTAAGGGGCAGTTTATGACAATAGTTCAATTGAAGCCTTTTTGTGGTGGGTCAATAGGTTAATTTGAGATTTTGATGTGTGAGTGTACCTGTTTTAACTCGAAAGTGTGTTTAACTAGCCCATTATATGCCTAGTTGGATACCTTTTGAAGCAGCTAAAAACGTTTACTGTTTATAAAAAAGCTAACATAATTTAGATTTTAAAGTGTCATTGTTGCCATGGTAACTTGGGTTGCAAATATACTTTAACCAGCTTTGGCATGGAGTTGTTAAGTTGATTAGCATAGATGCAATTAAAATGAAATTCAATCCAGGGGATGAGACAAAGGAATAGATGGATATATTGATAGGTAAGATGGAAAAGTGTGGGAGGCGAATCACGTGGAGAATGAACACCTGACAGGTTTATTGTCTTGAAAAAAAAAGACAGGACCAACATCAGGCAATGTAATGTTAATATATAATGGAGGGAATGCCCCATTTCAGAATGCAATATTTTTGCATCAATTCTATCTGATGTTACAATTTAGGTTTATCTTTTGTTTTAATAAACGTTAAGCTAAAATTCAAATATTACATTGCAGAAGTTGTTGGAATGTTAACTTCTTCAATGGCGTTCCATCAAGATGAATATGAGGCGATATTTTTGATAATAAGAATTGGACAGCTTCATTAATTAGAAGGTGTGTGTCTGTGTGCAGCAGATTAACCTGCCTAGGTACAAATACCCCATTCACTAAATGTAGCATCACAGGTTGGCGAGGCTATAAAACAAACTAAATAAAGCATTTTCCTGATTTCTAGCAGGGTTATCACTGAAATTATTATATTTAAGATGTAGTTGTATCAAGCCTTGTTTAAATCACAGTAAAGAGTAAAATGTGCAGTTCTGGTCACTATCTTAACAGGATATAAAGGCACATGGGTGCAGAAGATTTATTTTGCTTCCTCCAAGGGGTTCAACACCTGACGTTATTGCAGCCTTGATCCATACATGGAAAATAGCTGAGGTGAGATTGACTGGCTTTGACATCATGTGGCATCCTTGACTTTATGTGGTATCAAGAAGCTCAAGCAAAACTGAAGTCTCTGCAGATCAGGGGGTTAAAGTCTGCAGTGGTTGGAGTCTTACCAAGCACAAAAGGATGATGAACGTATAAACAAGGAACAAAAGTAGGTCACTTGGCCCTCCAAGCCTCTCCATCATCAATAAGATCATAGTTGATCTAATTTTAGCTTCAACTCTACATTCTTGACTAACCCCTGAAATTCTCTCATCCTCTTGATCGTCAAGAATCTATTTACCTCTGCCTCAAAAAAATCTACAAGTTTTCTATCCATTGGTTTCTGAGGAAGGGAATTTGTAAGACTCACAATTATTTGCAAGAAAAATATTTCTTTTTCTTTAACTCTGCTTTTAAATGGACAAACCTTTATTTTTAAACTATAATCCCTAGTTCTTGATTCTCCCACAAGAGGAAACATCCTTTTCACATGCACCCTGTCAAGTCCCCTCAGAATTTTATATATTTCAAATAAGTCACTCTGAATCTTTTAAACTCCAGAGGATACAGGCTCAGCCTCATTCCAGGTATTTATCTAATAAGCCTTCTATAACTTCAATGACTACTGTATGCAGTAGTCCAGATGGGAGTCTCGCCATTGCCCTGTATAAATGAAGTAATTCCCCTGTACTTGTATTCAATTCCCCTTAGAAAAAACATAACATTCCAATATAAAAGGATATTGGAGCGGGAGGGGGAGGATCCAGTTGTTGTGGTCCACATTAGGACTAACAACATAGGCAAAGCTAGGATGGAGGACCTGTTTGGGGATTATCAAGCAATAGGAAGGAAATTGAAGTACATGTCCTCAAGGGTTATAATCTCCAGATTACTGCCTGAGCCACGTGCCAATTGGCATAGGGATAAGAAAATTAGGGAAGTAAACACGTGGCTAAGGGATTGGTGTGGGAAAGAGGGATTCCATTTCATGGGGCATTAGCATCAGATTTGGAACCGGGGGGATCTGTACCGTTGGGATGGTCTCCACCTGAACCGATCAGGTACCAATGTTCTAGCGAAGAGGATAAATAGGGTGGTCAGTAGGACTTTAAACTTCTGAGTTGGGGGGAGGGAAAGTGAAAGCGACAGGGAGTATGGAGTTAAATGGAAAGATAAGCAGGAGGATAGCATTTTCGCAGGTGGATTTAAGCTTGGGGCAGACTAGGAATGCAACAAAAAGGAAGGATAACTTAGGACATCTTATGACTTCCAATATCTCTAATGATAAGAAAGTTACCATTAAGGCACTTTACCTGAATGCTCGTAGCATTCGTAACAAAATAGATGAACTAACAGCACAGATCATCGTGAATGATTATGATGTGGTAGGCATCACAGAGACATGATTGCAGGGGGTTCAGGACTGGCAGTTAAACATCCAAGGATTTACACACTTTTCGAAAAGACAGGGAGGTGGGCAGAGGGGGGGGTGGGTTGGCCTTGTTGGTTAAGAACGAAATTAAATCTATGGCACTGAATGACATAGCATCGGATGATGTGGAGTCTGTGTGGGTGAAATTGAGGAACCACAAAGGCAAAAAAACCATAATGGGAGTTATGTACAGACCTCCAAACAGTGGTCAGGACCAGAGGCGCAACATGTACCGGGAAATAGAAAATGCAGGTGAACTGGGTAAATACTGTTGCCAGTGGATCCAAAGAAAGGGAATTCTTGGAATGCTTATAGGATGGCTTTTTGGAACAGCTTGTCATGAAGCCCACAAGGGAGCAGGCTATTCTGGACCTAGTGCTATGTAATGAACCAGACTTTATAAAAGATCTTAAAGTAAGGGAAAACTTAGGAAGCAGCAATCATAATATGGTAGAGTTCAGTCTGCAGTTTGAAAGAGAGAAGGCAAAATTGGATGTAATGGTGTTACAGTTAAATAAAGGTAATTATGAGGACATGAGAGAGGAACTGTCGAAAATCGACTGGAAGCAGAGCCTAGCAGCGAAGACAGCAGAGCAAAAATGGCAGGAGTTTGTGGGTATAAATGAGGACACAGTACAGAAGTTCATGCCCAAGAAAAGAAAGATTATCCGGGGAGGGATTAGACAGCCATGGCTGACAAAGGAAATGTATCAAAAGAAAAGAGAGATCCTATAAAGTGGCCAAGAGCACTGGATTATCAGAAGATTGGGAAGGCTACAAAAACAAACAGAGGATAACAAAGAGACAGATAAGGAAGGAGAGGATCAAATATGAAGTTAGGCTAGCCAGTAATATTAGAAATGATAGTAAAAGTTTCTTTCAATACATAAGAAACAAACGACAGGCAAAAGTAGACATTGGGCCACTTCAAACTGATGCTGGAAGGCTGGTGATGGGAGATAAGGAAATAGCTGGTGAACTTAATAAGTACTTTGCATCAGTTTTCACAGTGGAAGACATGAGTAATATCCCAACAATTAAAGGGAGTCAGGGGGCTGAGTTGAGTATGGTTGCCATTACAAAAGCGATAGTGCTAGAAAAGCTAAAAGGTCTTAAAATTGACAAATCTGAGTCAGGGAAAGTCCCGGATGATTGGAAGATCGCTGTTGTAACCCCATTGTTCAAGAAAGGATCAAGACAAAAGATGGAAAATTATAGGCCAATTAGCCTAACCTCGGTTGTTGGTAAAATTCTAAAATCCATCGTTAAGGATGAGGTTTCTAAATTCTTGGAAGAGCAGGGTCGGATTAGTAGAAGTCAACATGGATTTAGTAAGGGGAGGTCGTGCCTGACAAACCTGTTGGAATTTTTTGAAGATTTGACAAGTAGGTTAGACTAGGGAAACCCAGTGGATGTGGTCTATCTAGACTTCCAAAAGGCCTTTGATAAGGTGCCATACGGGAGGCTGCTGAGTAAGGCGAGG